>NC_081451.1:17522650-17601206 GCF_007210705.1 Tigriopus californicus
CGATGGCTAAGCTAAAAATCCAAAGATGGATGGCAGAAACTCGTGGTAAAACGTGGAATCGCGAAGATAGCGTGTACGAAATTGGGTCTAATGTTTCCCAAGCTTCAAAACCCTCACAGTCTTCATCTGCTGCTAGAGTTCAATTGGCCAAAGATGAAGCAAAAATCAAGTCCAAGATTGAATTCAACGGATAAATGCGAGCCATTCAAGAAGAAAAACGAAGAATTCAACGAGTGCATGAAGATGAAGAGGATCGAATCAAAGTCCTCAAAGACCAAATTAAAGTCGAATCCGAACGGACGGAGTTGGACCATCTGAAGAGAGAATTAGATCGAATAGATGGAATTGGTGCAAGCCCGGAGCCCTCCAGGGAACCGCCTCCAATCAAAGCCCAACCTAGCAGTCAAGCTGCACTTTTACTGGAGATTGCGGAGCGATCCCACCTTCCAAAGAGCAAACCTCTGGTCTTTGATGGGTCCGACCCAACAGCCTATCAATCTTTCACAATCGCATTTGATAATCTTATTAGTAGCAGAACGAGCTCCAAGTCCGATCTCCTGTTCTACCTTGAAAAGTACACGAGAAACGGTCCTCAGGACCTGGTTCGAAGCTGCCTGCATCTAGACCGAGAGAGTGGTTATGACGAGGCTCGGAAACTCCTGGACGGAGAATATGGCAACGAATTCAAGATCGCTAGTGCCTTCCTGAAAAAGATCTCAAAATGGCCCTCGCTGAAAATGGACGACGATCAAGCTTTAAAGAAGTTCTCGATCTTCTTGAGATCTTGCAAGAACTGCATGAGAGATGTTAGCTCATTCAACCAACTGAATGGCCCATCCCAGATGCAAGAGATTATAATGAAACTTCCTTTCAAGCTGAGGGAACGATGGAGAAACCTTTCCAGGTCCGGGATTGTGCAATTCAACGATCTATGCAACTTCGTGGTAGAACAAGTGGCAATTCTGTCCACCCCGATTTTTAGTGAAATCCTCAATAAAGCACCGCGTAACGAAACTTCACGTCAAGAAACCCCGATTCTCAAGAAATGATTGATCTCGATGGCCACGGGGGCAAATACCAATCTTGAACACCCTTGCTTCTTGGTGTGTAAGAAAGTAAACCACACAATTGCCACATGCTTTCTCTTTGCCAAGAAGCCGTGGGGGGAGAAGTCTGATTTTCTTCGGGAAAAGGGCTTGTGTTTTGGTTGCCTGGAAACCGGCCACATCTCTAGATATTGTCAGGCTCGCCTAAGGTGTCGAGAGTGTGGCAAGTCTCATCCAACCAGTTTACATAATCAAGCCGAGCTCAAATTCTCTACCAACGAACTGTCCTTCCCTGGATTGAACGCCGAGCGAAAATCAACCTCCGCGTGTTGTTTGGAGAAGTCATGTTTGCAAGAGAGGGACAGCCGTTCCAATCGAATTGCTCTCCCTCTAGTGCCAGTCAGGGTGAGAATCGGAGGATCCCACAAGGAAGTTGTCACCTACGCAGGACTGGACAATTTTTCAAGCGTTTGTTTTGCAACCAACAGCCTAATGGACCAGCTGGGGATCTCAAGTCTGAAAACAACCATTCAACTAACCACCATGGAATGCAACGGAAAAGGGGTCGAGATCAGAGCAATTAGTGGTCTAGAGATTCTGGATATCAATGGAAATGAGATAATTAGCCTCCCTGTTGTATTTTCCAAAGACGTTTTGCCAATTTCCCAAGATGATGTGGTGACCCGGCAAGAATGGGCGAATTTCGAGCATTTGATCGACGTACCCGTAGCTTTCATCAATGCGAGTGTGGGGTTGATGTTGGGAGCAAATGCTCCAGCCGCCATCAAACCTTTGGAGATTGTGAGTGGATTAGATAACGAACCATATGCTTCGCGGCATAAGCTAGGTTGGGCTCTCAATGGTCCGTTAACTGCTGGATGCAGAAAAAGGGTTAATGTCAATAGAACACAATGTGAATACAATGCCATCGAAAAAGAAATCAAAAAAATGTTTGCCCAGGATTTCTTGGATTCAGGAGAAGACAATTGTGGACCTTCTGTTGATGATCAAAAGTGGTTGGAGGAGGTAGAAAGGTCAATTTACAAGGACAAAAGTGGACATTACTGCATCTCGCTACCCTTTCAAGAGGGTGTTGTCCAATTTCCAAACAATCGAAATCAGGCCCTCCGAATGTGGGATGGAGTCAAGAAGAAAGTTGTTGCAAGCCCAAAATTCAAAGCGGACTACTGCGAGTTTATGGAGATGATGTTAGTAAAAGAATTTTCCGAAGAAATACCTACGAGTGAATTGGCTTGGAAAAATAATAAAACCTGGTACATTGTACACCATGCGGTTTATCATAAACTGAAACAACCTATTCGAGTAGTGTTTAACTGTTCGTTAAAATTTGCTGGAATGTCACTGAATGACAAAATCCTCCAAGGACCCGACCTCACGAACAATCTAATTGGAGTCCTACTCCGATTTCGGCAAGGCCAAATACCAATAATGGCCGACATCGAGAAGCTGTACTATCAAGTACGGATTCCAAAAGAGGATTCCGATTGCCTTCGATATTTCTGGTTCCCAGGCGGAGATTTAACGAAACCTCCAAGGGAGTATCGACTGAGGGTCCGGTCCATGTCTTCGGAGCTGTTTCGTCGCCCAGCTGCGCTAACTTCGCCCTCAAGCAGGCAGTAAATGATTGCCAGCTTGGGGGAAGCAATTTGGATTTAGCCAATCGAGTTGTCAGGCAAGATTTTTATGTCGACGATATGCTGGCTTCTCTGGACAATGCCAATCAAGCCAAAGAAGTCATTGACAAGGTGAAACGCATCTGCAAGTCTGGGAATCTTAATCTAACCAAAATGACCACAAATCACCGAGAAGTTTTCGAGAGCATTCCTGTTCTTGATCGGTCACCAGTCACACCAAATCTAGACTTGGAAAAAGGTGAACTCCTTCTTGAACGAGCGCTGGGTGTTGTGTGGCATGTGAAAAACGACAGTTTGGGTTTCAAGGTCAAGGTGAAAGACAAACCTAAAACAAGGAGAGGAGTACTATCTGTCACCCATTCAGTTTATGACCCACTTGGCATATAGGGCCGGCAATAATGCCAGCCAAACAAATTTTTCAAGAACTTTGCCGTGAACAAGTTGATTGGGATCAAGATTTGCCGGAGAATTGGTTACAACAGTGAGAACGTTGGCTGAGATATCTTCATCTGCTGGAAAACTATTCTGTTTCAAGATGGCATGGCTCTTGCGGATCCAATTTGCGGTGCTACCTCCATATCTTCTGCGATGGAAGTGAGACTGGCTATGGAGCTGTTGTGTATGTCGTGACTAATACTCCAGACGGCCTGCAAAGTTCATTGGTCATGGCGAAATCACGCTTAGCTCCGTTAAAGAAGATTTCCATCACAAGATTGGAGCTAACTGGAGCTAAATTGGCCGTAACACTTCTAGTCACAGTGAAGAAAGAAATGACGATTCCATTCAAAAACATTTACATGTGGACATACCTATATATACCATATATAGTAAGACAGTTCTCAAGTATATACGCAACGAGACCAAGAGATTTCAACGCTTCGTTTCAAACCGGGTTGCATACATTCGAGAAAGAACTAACCTGGGTCAATGGTTCCATGTGCCGGGTGATCAAAACCCAACCGATCTCGCTAATCGTGGTCTGAATATCCGGGCTTTCCTTCATTGTGACGAATGGAGATTTGGGCCATGTTTCCTGGGCCAAAATGAGAGTGATTGGCCGAAGCACATGTCATTTGGTCATATTGATGACAATGATCCCGAAGTGAAAAGTGCAGTTGCGACGTCGGTGGCAACTAAAGTTGATCTTGACGTCGGAACGAGAGCTTAATTCTGCATTGAAAAAAAAAAGATTCCGCGCATCAAGATTCGAACTCACGGCACACAAAAGTCAATTTGGGATCACGCACCTCATGCGTTCACGACCAGCAGAGTATGTATTGCTTAAAGTCGGCAACGTTTGTGGTTAAAGCAGCTATATGTCGAGAGAGTGGCAGTTGACCCAAAAATGGAAGACATGTAACGACCATACGTTGAAACCGCCAGTCTCTCGTTGCCAGTAATGCGGTTTGGAGCCGTGGCACCCGTACAACCAATGTCCTTCCAGGGGCACCGTTTGCTCTTCATGCAACCGGGTTGGCCATTTTGGCATTGCGTGTCGAACCAATCCCAACCACAAGCACTCAACACCTGCCCCCTGGTATGATCCTACTATCTACTTCTTCCAATCCTTCCTTCTCCCCAGACTGTCTCCGATCTATGACTAAAGGAAACAGGTTCTGGGGACTCTCGATCCACCTTTTGCCTCGACCACATGTTCAGTTTCCTCTCTATGAATAAAGATACTTGTTAAGTTGAACCGAGTGCATTCCCTCTATTAATACCCCGAGTCTACAACCTCTTCCATGGCGCAGTGGTTGTAAGAACGCCCAACATCCGAATTTCCACAACGATCTGCGAGACACGGCTGTTCATTTGTTGGGAAACCTACTTCCACGACTGCAATAAGGGACCACTCAACACGTTTCTCATCGTCATTATCGAGTCCCTGCATCATGCCGTTTGAGGAATTATCCGATCCCCGTGACACCATCAACGGTCTCATCCGTTCACGACGAGCTTTCAAAGGCACAGTCACCAGGCACAAATCCAAGGCGACCAGTATCCTTCACCTCTATAAAAAAGACGACGATCCGACCCAATTGGAACTCATCTTGAAGAAGTGGGAGGAGGCGTTGGACAAGTACGCCAAATCGGATGAAGTGGTCATGACCGATCCCATGGCCGATGACAAGGACTCGGACGAACTCGATCTTGGCGACCATGAAACACAATTTCTGCTCTTCCAAACGAAAGTCATCGGGTTTTGCTGAGACTTTAACAAGTCTCAGGAACCCACACCTTCTCCACCGGCTCTTGATGGAGACGGTAACGACGGGTCAACTCATCACGATCGTGGCCTTCCTAACCTGACCATCCATCTACCTCAAACGATCACCGAGGACATCGATCTCAGAGCATTTCTGAAATGGAAGCCAACGTGGGATAATTATGCACGCTTGATGTCACTTTCCCTTCGTCCTCAATCAACTCAGATCTCTGTTTTTTGGCAATGCTGCTCACCTGGGTTCTTCCGAATTGTGGAGCATTCGATTGGCATCAAGGCCGAAACTGGACGGTCCGTAAATGAAATTATACAATTGATCATCCTTCATCTTCGTAGCCTCAGGAATTGCCATATTGACCTGAAGAAATTCCTTTCCATTCGCCAGAAGGACGGTCAAGATTACTCTAGCGTTTGCAACGAAATCAAGGAGCTTGGCGAGTACACTGACACGGCCAATATAACCGAGGACCAACTCAACATCGGGATTTTGGTCCAAGCCATGAAGAGCAAACGCGATCGTGCCAAGCTGTTGGAGGAAAACCCGAAAACTTTCGAAGATGCACGACGATTTTTGCTCTCTTCTGAAAGTGCCAAACAAGGTGCTCGTCAGGTTGGATTTTCTTCCACACCGGGACCCAATTTCTCTGTCCAGGCAAACAAACAATCGAGCTATTCCAAGAGAAAGTCTGGTTTCCCCCACGCTAAACCCACATCATTACCTAAGATATCGGAGGTGAAGAAGGACCGTGGGACAAGTTCGTGCTTCTGTTGTGGAGGATCCCGCCATCCGAGACGAGATTGCCCGGCTAAAGAGGCAAACTGCACATCTTGCGGGAGAAATGGTCACCTCAGTCATCTATGTCGAAGTATCTCTCCGAAATCTTCAGCCAGTATCAAAATCGGGACATCTCGCATCTGTTCCATTGGAGCATCAACATCACTCCTGCCAGTCAAGCTGGACGTTGAAAACGGCTCATCTTGCGTCGTTAATGCAATCCCAGACACAGGAGCGGAGATCTCGGTCATGGGCCTGAACATGTTCCTATCTTCAGGTCTGCACATCGATCTCCAACGGCCGATCCGAAACCTGATAACGGCAGTCGATGGTTCTGTGCTTCGACAAACGGGATCTTTCATGGCAAATGTGGTTGTGGACGGTCACGTGGCAGGTGACGTTTCTATTGTTGTGTGCGAGAACGTGAAAGATTTCTATCTAGACTTAAAGACCTGCAAAGGTTTAAACATAATAAGCAAAGATTTCCCCAGACCCATGATTCCTCCCTCCACGACGGTCAATAGCCTGGCAACCTCAAACAGTCCGGTCTGGTCGGAAAGAGAGGAATGGATCAAGTCATTACCTGAGCATTCCATCTATCCTGAGCTTTTCAAAACCATAGAGGAGAAGCTCCATTTGATCTATGCCCGAGTGTTCGACGACTCCTCTCAGTTACACTCGATGATAGGTCCGATAGTGGGAGAACCCATGAGGATCCGCCTGAAAGACAATTATAAACCTTTCGCCATCCATGCAGCACGCCATATCGCCTACTGCATACGTGATCTCACCTTCAAGGAGCTTCAATATATGCAGGATCGTGGGATCATTGCTCCGGTTGGGGACGAACCCTCCGAATGGTGTCACCCTGTGGTCATTGTGCCCAAGCCCAATGGGAAAATTCGCTTTTGCGTCGACCTGACCAAGCTGAACACCGAGGTGATTCGGGCTACCCATCCTACCAAGACTCCCGCCAAAGCCGTATCCGGATTCAACAAAGACGACGCGTATTTCGCCAAACTGGACCTTGTGAAAGGATATTGGCAAATGAGTTTACATCCGGATTCGCAACATCTCACAACTTTCATCACTCCATTTGGTCTCTACAAATTTCTTCGAGCACCAATGGGCTTTATATCGACTGGCGACTCATATTCATATCGAGGAGACATTGCCATGGACGGTTTACCTATTAATAAAGTTATTGATGACATGGGCTTAGGTCGCCCCACCTTGCCGCAACTCGTTTCACTCGTGTGCGACACACTGGAACGCTGTAACAAGCACAACTTGACCGTCAACAAGGAGAAGTCTAAGCTATGTGCTGCGGCAATCGACTTTGTGGGATATCGGGTATCCCGGAACTCGATTGAGGTTGATCAACGGAAAACGTCTGCCATCGCCGATTTCCCCATTCCCACCACGATCACTGACCTTCGTTCATTCATGGGATTGGTCAACCAATTGGGCATCTTCAGTTCCTCCGTGGCGAGTGCGGCTGGGCCCCTTCGTGATCTTCTGAAGAAGAAGAACGAGTTTGTCTGGCTTCCCGATCATACGCAAGCTTTCACGGCCACCAAGAAAGCATTGGTTTCGCCACCTGTGCTGGCCATGTTTGACCAGAATGCCCAGACGACCCTTTTGACTGACGCATCCAAACTTCATGGACTGGGTTTCGCCCTCATGCAACGCCAAAGCGACACAGATCCATGGCGCCTCATCCAATGTGGCAGCCGATTCCTACAAGACACCGAGACCCGATACGCAATCGTGGAACTCGAGGCCCTAGCCATTTGGTGGGCCATCAACAAATGCAAGGTTTACCTTTTGGGCTTGCCCCACTTCGTGGTCTTGACGGATCAGAAGTCGCTCGTGTCACTTTTCAACAACTTTTCCATTGATGCGATCGACAATCCCAAGGTCCAAAATTATCGGACCAAACTCCTCCAGTACTCCTTTATCGTGGAATGGAATCGTGGTAAGGACCACTCGATCCCAGACGCCCTCTCCCGCGCTCCCGTTTCGGATCCGGACGAATCCGACGTCTGCGACTTCAATTTGGGCACCATCATCACTGACTCAGTTCGCCAGGTGTCCGAGGATCTATTGGTGGAAGACATCTGACGTCAAGCTCGCGAGGATGCGGACTACGGCCAATTGCGTCACGCCATCCTCCGTGGATTTGAGCCTTCATCTCTGACGCCATATGTGCGTTTGTTTACCAAACAGAAGCGTGAGCTCTCGCTCGACGGCGAATTGGTCCTTCACGGCTGCCAGCTGGTCATCCCTCGCTCAGCTGTCAAAGACGTTCTTCGTCGCCTACACTCGTCTCACCAGGGAGTGGAGAAGACAAAGCGACGCGCACGCCAGGCGGTGTTCTGGCTAGGCTACACAAACGACATCACCACCACAGTGGAGACATGTGAGAAATGTCAATAGTATTGTCCGAGTCCCTTGCCAGAACCTCTCGTTCAAGAACCCCTTCCCTCCCGCCCATTTGAGATAGTGACGAGCAACTTGTTCCAGTTCGGTAGTCACCATTTTCTTGTATACGCGGACCGACTTTCGGGGTACCCCCTCCTTTCACGATTCCCGTCCAACCCGTCCTCGTCCGATCTCATCCATGAATTTCGGATTTTCTTCTCCCTTATGGGCGCACCCAACATTCTTCGGACCGACAACGGACCCCAGTATCACTCCAGACTCTTCGTCGACTTTCTCACTGAGTGGGGTGTAAAATGGACTCCTTCTTCCCCCCATCATCCCCAATCCAACGGCCATGCCGAAGTCACAGTCTAGATCATTAAGCATCTTGTGGCCAAACATGACGGTAATATCAACAGCGACAATTTTCATGCCGGACTCCTTGAACTCCGAAACGGACCCCGACAGGATGGACTCTCACCCGCCCAACGTCTCTTTGGCCACCCCCTGCGATCCCAGGTCCCATGTTATTGGCGATCTTTTGCGCCGAAGTGGCAGCAGTTGGCCGAGGAAGCCGACAAACATCGTCTGGAGATCTCTCACAAAAGAAAATCTTACTTCGACCGTTTTACCCGACCCAGAGAGGCAATCCCATCGGGCACATCCGTCCTCGTTCAAGACCCAAACACCAAACGATGGGATTCTGTAGCCACTATAGTGGGCAAACCTAATCATAGACGGTACCATCTTCGTTTTCCATCTGGACGAGTCCTATGGCGAAACGTCAAATTTCTTCGACGTCACCGCACCGAATCCAGCGACCCACCCAATCCACCCACCCACGAACCTCACGACCCCGAACCTCGAAGAAGTATCTGATTATCCAAAGCCCCAGATCGTTTAAAATACTAGTTTATACACATTTTTCTCAAACATTGTTTAAACTCAAAAACAAAGGGGCATGGTATGATCCTACTATCTACTTCTTCCAATCCTTCCTTCTCCCCAGACTGTCTCCGATCTATGACTAAAGGAAACAGGTTCTGGGGACTCTCGATCCACCTTTTGCCTTGACCACATGTTCAGTTTCCTCTCTATGAATAAAGATACTTGTTAAGTTGAACCGAGTGCATTCCCTCTATTAATACCCCGAGTCTACAACCTCTTCCACCCCCACAGACCAATCAACCAGGGGGGTGGCCAGGGGCCATGGCAACAAAACTCGAGTAAAACCCATACACGCGAGGGCTTATTCAACAACTGATGCTTCTGTGGCCAAGGAGGAGAACGACCAAACGTCAGAGGAGGAGGCCCATTTCTTACAAGTCTTCACAACCAGTACCTGCACCCAACTGAGATCAGCTTTCCCCCAGGTCCAAGTTGCCGTCAATGGGAAAACAGTCCTGGCCATTGGTGACTCTGGGGCACAAATCAATGTGATCCCAAAAAGGCTCTGCCCAAAGCCGCTCATGGAAAACCTGCAAAGGTACGAATCAAGCCATATGGGACATCATCAAACCCTATTCTTCCAATTGGCGTCACAACCACCGTTGTGTTTTGGAACGGCCATCCTATCGCCACTAAGTGGTACATCATTGAAGACTCAATGTCCCAACCAGTGACTCCCCTCATATCATGCGAGACTTGCGTGTATCTTGGCCAGATAACCATTAATATCCCCAATTCCCAAACTCTGTCACTGAGCAAGTGGTGGGGATAATGCAAGCTTATACCGCAATGAATGCCATTAAACTTGACAGATTCCTGCCAGTTTGCACAGGCGTTGGACTCCTTGGTGGATATGAAGTCAATCTTCACTTAGTTGACAATCCCCGTCCAGTCGCCGCTGCCCCAGGATACGTTCCCTTCCATCTCGAAGCCAAGGTCGAACAAGAGATCGGACAAATGTTGAAGGATGGCATCATTGAACCACACCATGGCCCGGACCTGTGGGTAAGCAACGTACAAATTGCCCCCAAAGACAATGGTCAAATTAGGATTACCATCAACCTTAGGGACCTGAACAGGTACCTTGTTGATAGTCGCATCCCCATTCCTACCATTGATTCTATCAAGGCCGCCCTAGTTAGATGGCAGACTTTCTCTAAACTCGATTTCAAATCCTCCTTCCACCAACTAGGGTTATCTCCAGCTTTGATGCCTCTAACCGTTTTTTGAGTTTGCAGCAAACTGTTCCATTTCAAACCCGCTTCAGGCGAGTTCATGAAGGACATTCAACTACACTTCAGCGATATCCTGGGCCTACATGCAGTTCATGACGACACAATAATTGCCGCAAAGACAAGACAGGAGCACGACACCTCCCTGAGCCAATTCCTGGCCAGGCTCCTCGAGACAAGCATAACGCCAAATCCCGACAAGTGCATTTTCACAAGGGCGAGATTCCTTTCTTGGGCGTGCGTATATCGGCCCAGGGCGTCAAACCCGATCCGGAAAAGGTGTCCAATCTCCGAGAAGCAGCCCCTCCTCAATCCAAGGAGGACCTCATTTCCTTCTTGTGTATGGCCCGGTCCAACGCTGACTTCATTCCCTTTATCGCTTGGGAAACGCCCAACCTCAGGCAACTCACAACCAAAAGTGCCAAGTTCAGCTGGACGGAGGTTCATCAGATGGAGTTTGAGCGCCTCAAGGACTGGCTTCATGAAGAGGCCTGCCTCACCTATTTCAATACATCCAAGACCACCTATTTGTTTACGGACGCACACTGGGACAGATTGTGCGCTGTACTATGCCACGGTAATGGAGACATGGATCACCTCAGGACGGTGGCTATCTCTTCTCGAGCCACCACCCCCACAGAGAAGCAATACCCCCAAATTGACTTGGAAGCCATGGCCATTGACCACGGCTTGCGTAAGATGAAGGTCTATTTGGTCGGAAACCCAAAGGTCACCATCATAACCGACCACAAACCTTTACTACCAATCTTTCGTGGGACTAGGCACAGATCAGTTCGCACGGATCAAATCATCCTGAGGCACCAAGATTTGGCTTTCAAAATCATGTGGCGAGCGGGCAAGGCTAATCCGGCTGACCTCTTCAGCCGGAATCCAACACCCCTGAGCCGGATCTCGGAAGAGGACCTTAATCACATGCACGAATTGGAGAAGCTCATTTACGCCACCCTGAACGGGGATGTATTTGAGAACCTTACGCCAAGCGTTGTTTACCAACACACCCAGACCAATCCCGAGCTCCAACAATTGAAGAAAGCTATCCTAACCGACCATCTCCCCAAAACCCTTCAGAAGTTCAAAAAAGTGTTCTCCGAACTAACATTGTCGGCGGGGGGCAACATACTACAAGGTCATCGGATCTTGCTGCCAACCCAACTCCATGACAGAACCATTGCCCTGGCCCATGGAAGTTCTCACCTCGGGATGTCCTCCATGAAGAGAAGACTTTGGACAGTGGTCTGGTTCCCTGGGATGGACAAGGCTGTCCAAAAGTTTATGGACAGGTGCCTAAAGTGTCAAAGCATCACAGAAAAGGCCACCCAAGTCGAGCAACGAACACATATTACCCCGTCACAGGCTTGGGAGGCGGTGCCCATTGACCATTACCGGACCACTTGCACGTCCTAGTAGTCTGGTGCGATCTCTCGCGATATCCAGTAGCAGTTTGGTCAACATCCACTCACGAGACCATGCAAGCACTGGAGGAGATCTATACAACATACGGATACCCAGAAAGACAGAGGTCGGACAATGGCCCAGCGTTCCGATCACATGAGTTCAAAGAATTTTGTCAGGCCCACCAAATTACGCACTCATTTTCTGCACCACACCACCCTAGAGCTAATCCGGCTGAAACCTTCATGAGAGTTCTAAAGAAAGCCTTCCAATCATGTGACCAATCCAAACCATCTATGAGGGCGGCCCTCCTCAATTGTCTCCAAGCATATAGAACTACCCCGCACCCCGTTACCAAAATCCCACTGTGTTCTTATATTTTCTCTAATTACAGATCAAAAATCATGTCCATTCCTCGGATAAATAAGCGGGAAATAAGAAAAAACACGGGTTCTAGACCACAACCACCGGAAAGCAATCAAGGAAAAGTTCAACGCCAAACCTAGAGTGATGCACTCCGCCATTTACCTCGGCCAGCTCGTCATCCTTCGAGAACAATCCCGCCGATCAAAATTCGCCCAAAAATTTGGAACGTCCCCCCATATAGTACTAAACAAAGAGGGCCATGCCACGTTCCTGCTTCGTGAACAAGCGACAAACCAGCTGTTTGTGCGCCACAAAGACAACATGAAAGTGGTACATTTAGACTCAACAAAGCATCTCTCCCCAACTTCCCTTTCGGGCCCCACTGGCTTCCTATTTTGGCTGGACGACCAGCCCACAACTGTCAGCGAGACCGAACGCAAGACAGACAGACCCACTTTAACTGACCCCTCCTTTTGTCCCTTCGGCCCCCTTCGGTTTCATCTACCACCTCACCCAGTGAAACGCCTTGGCTCCTCAACCTCAAGCTCACTCTCCCACTTCAGACTAAGTCCCCAATCAGCTCAAGCACTGTGCGAGACAATCAGAAAAATATGCAAGAAAAAACAACCATGTCCAAGTGGAGACACAACAACCACCAGACCAGATGAATTATGGTAGAAGCAGAAGGCAATTCTGCTTGCCCCAAGATCAACTCGGATTCGGACGCATACCACCCATGCAATCCAAGCCCCGTGTGACTTTCAATGACTCATGCCAAATCATCCCTAATCACCCAACCACCCATGAATCGCCCTAAATTTTGCGAGTATTGATACAACCATGACCCAATCAATTTACACTCCACAACTGCGTTAACCAATTCCCTCAGCCTTTACATCTCACACCACTAGAAGACAAATACAAAGCATATACCTCAACACACCCGTACAAAGGCTGAGGGTAAGATAATCTAACCCTACCATTAATGTATTCATTATATTTATATCTTTGTTCTTCTTGCCCTAATAAAGGTCCTAAACCTTCTAAATCTGAAGTTATTATAATCATGTCTTTGGAGGGCTCGTTGTAGACATTTTTTTCGGCGCAGCTTGCTCCGAAGGCGAAATCAAATGTTGTGCCATCCACAGTAAGAGGCGAAAGGTCCTGACTTAAATTGAATTCCCATAGTGAATGGATACATGGAGTATTCGTGACCCAGGCACTAGGTTCATTACTTTGATAGCTTTTGGAGATGAAGAGAAACTTGTAAATAGGCTTGATTTTTTAGACCCATCTTCAGGTCTCCGGTTATTACCCTAACAAGGGCATCTAGTGCTCACAGGTGACTATGGAAATAAATTACTACCAGCTGTTTTTACTCCCCATGAGCTCAACTCGTGATCAGCTGTCTGACTCCTTACTTGGATGCAAAAATCGGGACTCACTTAACTTGCAAATTGGGTTCACTCTCCAAGCCAAAGGAAGATCTATTTTCTGCCCTCTGTATGACTTCTACGAGAAATTTCAGTTCCTCATAAAGTTTTCTAATTCACTAGCCAACCTTCACACTTTCACAATACTCTATGTCTCAGCTATTTGGCCTGTGGAAGGGGGTTTGGATGGGCTGGATATGGCGACAAGGAAGCAAATGGGTCCTACGCGGATTTAGGATTCAACAATATGGCAATCCTGGAACAATGTCTGCTTGGCTTGGATTGAAGGTCCTTCACCTGACTTTACATAGAACTAATCAGAGGGATGACATGGACATCTGGATACTTCCCAAAAGGTTCTCACTTTTTACCTCTACGGGGCAGATACAACAATCTTGATCACTTCCTCCATATAATTTGCTCCAATAAGAGCATTGTTGTTGATGATGATGATGATTCTTGACTTCCAACTCCTATCCTTTAGAAGGGAAATTGTTTCTTCTAAGACGACCAAATCGTGGCTTCCTCACTGGAAGACGATGGCTGTGTTGTCTCCTTGACTTGAGAGCTACTTTGTTTGTGTCTACACTCTTGGAGGGTTGCTTTGTGAGTTCTTCTCCTCTCCAAGGTTAAATTGTGACTTTTCCAACGGCTCTTTTGCTGAGAGACTTCCCTTGTCAAGGGTAACATTGTGACTTTTCCAAGGGCTCTTTTGTTGAGAGACTTCACTTGTCAAGGGTAACATTGTGACTTTTCCAACGGCTCTTTTGTTGAGAGACTTCACTTGTCAAGGGTTGTTCCGTCCACCAGCCAGGGGTGAAAAGTCCTGACTTATTGAATTCCCGTGGTGAGCGGAAACATGGAACTCCTGACCCAAGCACTAGGTAAAAATACCTTGATAGCTCTCAAAGATGGAGGGCACCTAGTACAAGGGCTTAAATTTCTTAGACCTATCTTAAGGCCTCCGGTTATAACCCTAATCAGGGCATACGAGCAATAATTCGAGCTTCCTTTATCAGGGCCTCAAACAATCATCAAATGACTAAGGATACAAATTGCTAGCTACCTCTACTCCCCATTGGTCCCAGATCAATCTCAATTGTCTGGCATACCTGGGCCAATCTTCAAGGCTAACAAACCTGCAAAATGTGGTCACTATCCTAGTCTAAATGCGTCTATCAAAGTCGACCTCTACTCTAGAGTCTAACCACTGATTTCTGTTACAAGAGTGATGAACTTTAGATACAGTTGCTGCATACAAATCACTTGCTACCTCTACTCCCTACGATGCCAGCACGATCTCGGTCGTCTGGGAAATCTAGGCTACTCTTCAAGGCAAACTGTACAGTTCAATCTACTTTATTCATCACAAACACACCGCCTATCAGCTGTCTTGCTCTGGTAAGAAAAGTGGGGGAATTGTTGGGCCAATGGAAAAGGGGACATACGCATATGAAATCAATGGGTTAATAATTACTGCTCGATGTCTGGTGAGATGGTCCAACGGAGATGCTCGGATGACGTCCACTCGACGGGATTGAAGGTCCACTAACAAAGTGACGAAGTGCTGTACTCAGACTCGGCACTTCCCAGGTCCTCTTGCTCTTGTGCACGGCTTCCTGGGTTTCCTACTCCCATATGATGACGATCTCTGTCCTTCGAAACAGTTCCCACTTCTTGGCACCACAACAATGACAACGTCCCAGCACTTAGCAATGGCGGGTGCTTCCTCCTTGGAGAGGTTCAAAATCTGACTTCTCTCCTGGAGAATGAAAATGTGACTCCTCTCTCCTGGAGCCCAAAAATGCGACTGTTCTTGTTGATTCAACTTTCCCTTGCAATATTGGCTTCCGCCTCTTCCACATGGAGGCTAAAAGGGTTGTTCCAGGGCCCTTGGTGGACGGCGACGGTTTCTTCGGTAAAACTGTTGCACCTGCATGACATCTGACCGCAACAAGGATTTTCACATACCAATGTCCAGGGTTGACCTCCTTTCGTCAGGCTAGCCACATTGGCCATCAAGGGGTTTCTTGGATTGCCGACAATGGATTGTGTCTGCCTCTTCTGTAAGGTGTGGGATGTGGGTCACATCTGACCACCAGTGGGTCTAGACGGCAAAGGGTTGACATTGGGCCGGAACTACGTCCCAACGGAACATTCAGGAAGGATTGGTCGTCATTTGCTGTCAGGGGGCCAACATTTTGGTAACGTCGATCTTGAGGGTGAGATTGCTTATTCCGATTCTCTTCCCCCTCTCACAATGATCACGAGAATATCGTTTTTTGGTGACCGAGGATTTCCTGTTTCTCCTCCCTTCAAACATGTATCCGACATTCCTCACCCATGGTTGTAGCTGGGCTGACCAGCCCCTCGGGTACTGGAGCTTTTCCTTGGTGATAGGAACAATGTAGAGATTGATTCACACTGAATCACAAAGCTCTTTGATACAACCGGTTCCTGTGGCATTGTACATGATCAAGGGCTGGAGGAGCTACTTGTGATGGATCACGATGTCACTACGAGCATTAGGCTGGCATTTGGTCGACATCTGATCGACAAACGGACTACACGATGGGCAATCCAACAACTTTGTGATTTTCCCAAGATAATAACATACATTATCTTCACATCTTGATAAAAACCGTTCCGGGAACAATCATTCATCTTGTACATCCTTTATCCATGTCAAATTAGGATGATGTACTCGATTGTGGACGGAACAAGGGTAACATTGTGACTTTTCCAACGGCTCTTTTGCTGAGAGACTTCCCTTGTCAAGGGTAACATTGTGACTTTTCCAACGGCTCTTTTGTTGAGAGACTTCACTTGTCAAGGGTAGTTTTGTGACTGTATGGGCGTGTTTTTTTTGGCCAGCAAGAATGCTTATTTCCTGTCCATTTGTGTCTCCAGTTGGTTGGACTGAGGTCGCCAAACAGTAGGGAAGTCTGTGTTGGTATGAATGGCCATCAATATTTCTCTGGAGTGCGAGATGTATGAGTAGGCTTGCCTTTTGAAAATGGCTTCTTTCTCCCCCTTTTACTAAAGATTTATTTGGGGGTTTGTGATGTGAATTACCAAGTTCCGTGTTCTCTTTTGAGCTGCATTCATTATTATGTGGTTCCCAACCCTGATGTGCATGTAACAAATATTGTTCCGTCCACCAGCCAGGGGTGAAAGGTCCTGACTTATTGAATTCCCGTGGTGAACGGAAACATGGAACTCCTGACCCAAGCACTAGGTAAAAATACCTTGATAGCTCTCAAAGATGGAGAGCACCTAGTACAAGGGCTTAAATTTCTTAGACCTATCTTAAGGCCTCCGGTTATAACCCTAATCAGGGCATACGAGCAATAGTTCGAGCTTCCTTTATCAGGGCCTCAAACAATCATCAAATGACTAAGGATACAAATCGCTAGCTACCTCTACTCCCCATTGGTCCCAGATCAATCTCGGTTGTCTGGCATACCTGGGCCAATCTTCAAGGCTAACTATCCTGCAAAATGTGGTCACTATCCTAGTCTAAACGCGTCTATCAAAGTCGACCTCTACTCTAGAGTCTAACTACTGATTTCTGCTACAAGAGTGATGAACTTTAGATACAGTTGTTGCATACAAATCACTTGCTACCTCTACTCCCTACGATGCCAGCACGATCTCGGTCGTCTGAGAAATCTAGGCTACTCTTCAAGGCAAACTGTACAGTTCAATCTACTTTATTCATCACAAACACACCGCCTATCAGCTGTCTTGCTCTGGTAAGAAAAGTGGGGGAATTGTTGGGCCAATGGAAAAGGGGACATACGCATATGAAATCAATGGGTTAATAATTACTGCTCGATGTCTGGTGAGATGGTCCAACGGAGATGCTCGGATGACGTCCACTCGACGGGATTGAAGGTCCACTAACAAAGTGACGAAGTGCTGTACTCAGACTCGGCACTTCCCAGGTCCTCTTGCTCTTGTGCACGGCTTCCTGGGTTTCCTACTCCCATATGATGACGATCTCTGTCCTTCGAAACAGTTCCCACTTCTTGGCACCACAACAATGACAACGTCCCAGCACTTAGCAATGGCGGGTGCTTCCTCCTTGGAGAGGTTCAAAATCTGACTTCTCTCCTGGAGAATGAAAATGCGACTCTGCTCTCCTCGAGCGCAAAAATGTGACTGTTCTTGTTGAAGACTTTCCCGTGCCACGTTGGTTTCCGCCTCTTGCTCATGGAGGCTAAAACGGGTTGTCCCATGGCTATCGGTGGACGGTGACGGCTTCCTCTATCCACTGTTGCACACAAAACATTGGGCCGGAACTACGTCCCAACGGGACATTCCGGAAGGATTGGTCGTCATTTGCCGTCAGGGGGGGGCCGACATTTTGGTAACATCGATCCTTGAGGATGAGATTGCTTATCCAGATCCTCTTCCCCCTTCTCAAAATGCTCACGAGAATATCGTTTTTGATGACCGAGGATTTCCTGTTTCTCCTCCCTTCAAACATGTAGCCGACATTCCTCACCCATGGTTGTAGCTGGGCTGACCAGCCCCTCGGGTACTGGAGCTCTTCCTTGGTGATAGGAACGATGTAGAGATTGATTCACACTGAATCACAAAGCTCTTTAATACAACCGGTTCCTGTGAGATTGTACAGCTATGATCAAGGGCTGGAGGAGCTACTTATGATGGATCCCGACGTCTTTACGAGCATTAGGGTGACATTTGGTTGACATCTGACCGGCAAACGGACTACACGATGGGCAATCCAACAACTTTGTGGTTTTCCCAAGATCATAATATACATTTTCTTAACATTTTGATAAAACCCGTTCCGGGAGCAATCATTCATCCTGTACATCACTTATCCATATGATATTAAGATGATGTACGCGATTGTGGACGGAACAAATATGATGGCCTTTTCCAACGTCAGTAAGTAGAATTGCGGACGGCTCTGCACCAACAAATAAGTAGAAAGTATATGTGGAGACGAATCAGTGTATAATATATTTGATCTATTTGGCACCGATTATTGGATGGCTACCTCAAAATCTGTATCAAATGCTATTTAGATATAAAAAAATGATAAATGAATACTTTTCTCGTCTTGAATTGCTGGGAATCCTATTCGCAAGAGAAATAAGGAGGTCTCCTCAAAAGGAGCAAGAATACATGGAATAACCTAAAATTGGGATAAAAAGTTGATAGATGAAAAAGGAATTTCCTACATGAACATATCAAGAAGATAGATAATAAGGGTTGGATCTGGTACCCATGTAAACTCCTAGTTTTGGAACGGAATTGAAGGTTCAAAATTCAACCGCAATGGTGCGCTGACCCGACTATGTATAGTACAAGGCACTAGCTCTAACAACGGGTCCCCCTGCTTTTTCGCATGGCATTCTCTATGCCTTGCTTCCTCTATGATCATCGACACACGTAAACGCGGGAAATACGAATGCAATAGTGAATGATATAAACTGATGATGTGAGCCTTTCATTCATTTCATTTGAGCCTTGAAAATGATCACCCAGGGCAAGGTACCTTCAGACAAAATTATGCAATGCTCTTCTTTTCTTTCTCTTTTTGAACTCCTTTCCTTTCTCTCTTGTATTTGGAGATATCTTAAATTGATGATAACTTTGGAAGGAAACTGGATCAAAGTCTCATTATAGAACGATCTGCAATAGTTAAACGTACTACAAAAACAACTATTTATAATACCATCCCCTCAACCTCTCATTCACATTCTCAACTCTCAGCTGTACTCGACACGAAGATTCCAGACTTCCATGTAGACCATTCCATATTTTGCTTATTATTGCTCGTGATATCCACTGCAATGCCAATAAATGCTCCACTTTCATGTGACTTGATTAGCCAATTGAAAATACCACTTCTAAAGTAATCTAACCATCAATTTCTCTCCTATTAACAATGTATTCAGTTAGGGTCGGTTATTTTCCACCAATCATGACTATTTTCTGCCAGATCTGCCGCGTTTTGTCATTTTCTGCCTTATGTGTACATAAGTGGCAGATCAATGAATATGTCGTACAAAATTGATGATGCTTCATGCTGTTGCATTATGAATTATTTCATTCTCAAACTTGTTGAATAACATTTGCTCTTCAATGGTCTTGCAGGCTCTTTTCCCGCGCTAACTGTGTCACATGTAGGTAGAATCTTTATTGGTCCAAGAGCATTGCCGAGCTTGGTCGTTGACTTTGGCTGGAGGGTCGACTAGCCTCCAGATTGTGGACAAGCTCTTCCATTTGGTTGCATTTAGTGCCATCATCTGCAAAACACAATGGTAAACACATGGTCTGGTTGGTCAGCTTTTCAAAAGTAGCCGCGCTAATTACCGTGAGTTGTGATACAAATCAGGTGAGAAAGGAGTTTAGCAATCTTAAGTGAGTTATTTCAACACGCTCTAGAATCTACAAGTTAGTCCAAGTACTTTGCAGCCGCAGCGACCACTGAAAAGAAAGTGAAAGACAAATGAATGAATTGCGAGATGCTACCTCACATTCTGCAGGAACCAAGTGCAAAATGAAACATTGTCATGTCACGTGTCAGAGAACCGGAGGTTACAATCCCTGGCCTAAACATGTTTTTGGGTACTTGGCCTCCGAAAAGTTTGAGGTTGCGCGCCTGTTACTTTTCTTTGAAGCGCTTCATTGTAGTACCAAAATTCAAGGTTTGAAAGATAAATGTTCAGGTCTTCCCTAACAGAAAAAAATCTTACAAAGCTTTATGTAATATTGCCATAATAAGTAAGTTTACATCTGAAGTAACAGTTTGTGGGATCAAAAAAAGGAGACCGGTTTCAATTAATGGCAAGGGGCGAAGTGAAAGATTATTGTTAGTGACCCGACTAACTAACTAGTTATGGGCTTACTTTAAAGATGAAATGAAAATGTGTTTTGTACACGACAGTAATCTATCTAATGATCCCTCTGAGGTTTGTAAACTGAGTGCAATTTTGTTATAAAACGCAATTGAGGTGAGTCGAGGTCAAACCGAAAGCTGGAACGGGATCACTCACCATTATCACTTTGAAGTATCTGATCAAACATGCGCTCCATGTCTGCTTTTTTCAGCTTCTTTTCCGCCGGATTGGATGCCCCAAATCTGGCCATCACGATGTCAATCTTGCTCGCTAGAGGAGCGATTGAGCTTTCCATGCGATCAACTCGGCCAACCAGCCTTGAACACAAAAATGAATGACTTGCAAAGGACCGTTATTGAGTTATCAAAGAGCACTTCTTACTGGTAGAATTCATTATCTGGCACGGATTGATCCTCAAGGTTTGAACGAATTCGAGCAGATCGAGCGCGTCGAGCCTCTCTTCCACTTCTTGGAGCTTGAATTTCTGCAAACAAAGTTTGGTTGAAATATGATAACATTAAGCCAAGATGTCTAGTCCTAAAAGGATAAGCAAGTGATCAAAAATGCCAACGAGGTTTAGGAAAGTCAATCACTTGAGTGGAGGCCACAGTGATTTTCAATTCAAAATAGTGGCGTTTCTCCCAGGGCAGCTAGACTTTTGCAAGCTTTTTCCGTGGGCCTCAAGCATTATCATGTTTTGCTCTTTTTCCAAGTTCAATTGCAAATAGTAAAAAATGATGTTCATATACAGAATGGCGAAATATTAGTTTGGAGAAAAAAGTATACCTTACATTCTTGACTTTAAGACGCAAATTGTGCATCAACTTCTGTGTACGTCCGTTTTAGACAAATGTGTGGGATGAGCATGAAATCATGGGGTCAAGGTGTTTATTATTGCCTAGTTTTCTTGTAATACGGTCAATTGAGTCTTTTGCTTTGAGCTTAAAGTAAAAATCCTTCATATGAATGCACGCCCTAAATCAGATACAGGTAAACTCATAAAAATAGTCCAATGACAAATATGCCGTGGTATGGTAAAATAAGAAGTATGATTTTGAAGGCCATTGAAGGTTGATTCAAAGCGCTGTTGATTCCTGAGCCTCCAAATCTTTCAACTTGTTAGCTCCAAATGTAATAAAGAGCAGAACTTTGAATATCGTTTCACCTTCGTCGGATTCGAATCCCAAATCATCGTCATCGGAGTCAAAAATCCCACTTATTCGACTCAATCGTCGTTTCTCTCGTTCTTCTTGCTTTGCTCGGACCTCCTCCTCGTCCAGGATGATTTGCGACAGCATCGGGTCACTCTGGAAGGATAAAAATGTCTTTCAAAGTTCTTTCAAAGTGAGCACCAAACTATTAATTGTGACCAAACTGACCTGGAATTGGTGGAAGAAGAGATCAATCTCGACATCCGAAAACCTGGCCTTTCGTAGGTTCTCTCTGAGGCCTTCATAGGTTACGAAACCATCATCGGCCGCGGCAAGCTTGATAGCATTCTCCACATCAATAGCCCTAAAAGAAAAGAGAAAAAGGGTTAATCTGAAATGCAAAGTCCAAAGGCTTCTCTACTACCTGTCGTGAATTCCCAAATAGCCTTTGACATTGTTCACACCCGTCTTGAAGAAGTCGCTCATTTGGAAATCCGGTTTCTTGGTCTTCAGATCAGCCTTCACCTCTCCATAGGTATCGTTGATGATGGCCAGGAACATGTTCTAATCAAAACCTAATCTCTCTTAATACTGTTTTTGATGGTGAAAGAGAATAATACTCACCAAGAGGACAAAGAAGACGAAAAAGATGTACGACAAGAAGTAGACCGGTCCTAAAAAGGCGTTGGCCTTTTCAATATCACGGAAATTGAAGTCCCCGAGGATCATTCTGAATAACGTGAAAACCGAATCGATGAAGCTTCGGAAATCTCGAACCTGTCAATGATGAGTAACTGAAACGCATGTTCTTTGATCTCTCTTAAAGAAGGGCGAATTCCTTACCTGTGTTCCAAAGAGCAAGTATCCCAATTGAACAAAGGCCGAGAAGATGATGAAGAACATCACAGAAAACCCAGACAGATCTTTAGCCGCCTAATCAAAAAAAGGAGATTTGTTATTGCGGAAGATTCACAAGTAAGGGACAAAATGCATTCAAAACTTACGGCTCCAAGTGTTCCCGAGAGTTGGGTCATGGTCTTATTGAAGGACAGATATTTAAAGACCTTGATCCAAGCCACAAACACATTCAAAGCGGAGAGAACCGTGAGAGTCCGAGCATTTGAGGCCAAGAACGAGAAATCCGCAAACTTGAAAGGCTTCTTCAGAAGTTGCTCCAGGACGCCATCCACGCTGAAGATGAGGTAGATATTGTAGAAGATTTGGGCACCCGAGATCTGAAAATAGGCACCACAATAACAGATTGGAATTGGATTATTAGATTGTCTAATTAATTGACTCGCTCCCTTTTACCCCAATGACGATCAGATCCAGGATGTTCCAAAAGTTGAAGAAATATCGAAACTTCTTTCGCTTGATCTCCAAGCTCTCTTCGATGATGTAGTACACAATAAAGATAACAAAGATGATCTCACAGGCCATTAGGACATAATCAGAGCTCTCGGTGTATTTCAAGAGCTTCACCGCCGTGAAATCCTGTTCTGGGATCACGCCTCCAGTAGCGGGGAACTCGAAGGTCAGCCTAGATGTGGAAGCAAGAAAACTTCGTTCTTTCAAGTTTATTCTTATGAGTGGGGACCGGCAAAAATTGTGTGAAAGGAATTTTTGTCACTAAAGACGACTTCGTTTTACACACTTGCACTTTTCTCCTCTATTTGCACCTTTTCACTTTTGTTTCGCACTCTTTTGCAAATTTGCTGTTTTGGTTGAAATCAGAACTTTCTTGGCGTTAGAATTGGTTTCAAAGTTTGAAATCAAAGGCCGCTGCCAAAATAAAGATATGAAGAGCTAAACTTTGAGCAATTGACATCAATTATTAAATTCTGCACGCCAAAAGTACTTCGCCCCATTATTGTCATGAGAAGCATACCATGTGAGAAACAAGTGGAAACGGAAATGAGAAGAGACAGTTTCAAGTCCATTAAAACAAGCAAAGCAGGGCGCTCAGATAGTTAAGCAGCCCTAAAAAACGCACCATAGGTGTTTTCCTTACATTTACTCCCGCCTTATTAGCTTTATTTTTTGACAAATGAAAATTTCAATTTTTTTTTCAGTAAGGTCAATAGTGTAGATCTACTGCTGGAAAATAAGAAAGAATAAGCTAGGGGAAGGATTCCTTGAACTCTTTAAAAGAAAAATGGTCCAAAATGGAGGCAAAACTCGGTTTTAAAGAAGGCGCCTTTCAAATTCGTAGTACTTTGAAAAGTAGATTTGAATATGTCATTTTTTAAAGTGTTTTTTTTTCACCTTTTGCTACATTTTCGGCCTTTTTGCACCTTTTTTGCAATTTTAGACCTATTTGTTCCAACGTTACTGCCTCTACAGGCTCTGCTGGTTTTTTTTTAATTTTGACCGCCCCTACCTATGACACATTGGATGAAAATGATGGCAAGGTTAGGGTGACATTACATGTGAATGCCACAGCGCCAAAAACTCATTCTTAGTATGCTATCAAACACATAGATTACGTATGTGTGTATTAGGTATATTGTTGTTGGTAACAGTTTTAATAACCAATTTAAGAGCCTTATCAATTGTTTTAGAAATGTAATTAGTTAAGTACTCGAATAACACTGATTTCAGTTATGGAGGCAAAATAAAGATTTTTGCCCTGTCCTTGTTTCATCTAAATTTCATTGTGCACATTTCTGATCCAATGAAACAACATTCATTTGCTCCGGATCCAACAACTCTATTTTGTTGATGGATCAAATATGATATGATGATGCTAATTGAAATAGATGGTTTTTTTTTCGTCATACTACTGGAAATTCCAATCCCAGTATCGTTAAGGAAATTTGGAAAAAACAAACAAAAAATAGGAATGTAAAACCAAGCCTACCGGGCAAAAAAGTGACGGCACGTGATCATTGGAAGATTGATACGAATCAAATGCTAATGTCATTTTTAAGTCATGTTGTAATTGATAACAATCAGGTTGAAACCGTGATTCAATACACCTAAGAATAAAATTTCAAAATATCAATCAAATCTGCAAGCAAAATATTACTCTGCCTTCAAATACAATCAATGGAAAATTTGATTTATTAGTTTATTGTTACTTAATAATAGATACAATATACTTACTTGGCCACACAGAAGAGATTGATGTTTACATTATAAACAGTGAAGTCAATGGTGACAAATCGAGTTCCTTGAGTGATCCAAAGGCCCTCTTTGAGCTCCCTGATAATGTTAGTGGAGTCGTTCTTCAAGTAGTGGAGATTCTGGTAATAGCCTGCTCCAGAATAGGTGGTCAGTTGGCCCCAATGAGGCGTTCCTTCCAAGGCTTCCTCCGTGTGGTACACCCATCTAGGAGGTTGGCACGTTCTCAAACCCAGCCCAGATGAAAGAAACAATATTTTTTACGAGCATCAACTCACGCTGATTCATCTGAGAAGTTTCGAAAATCCGGAAAGAAAGGCCTGCTATCCTCAGAAGAGGATGAATAGGGCGCATAGCAGACCTTGATGGCCTTTTGAAAGTCCTCCTGGATGTTACACGAATCATTGGTCACCTTCAATTGTCGCAATCTAGGTAGTCCAAGAACTCGGTTCTCGTACATAATATTCCGGTCAGCGGGTGGGACCACACAAGGCTGCTTGGCTGGCTCGCCCGTGGGGCAACGGATCTGGGTATTGCGTTGGCCTTTGTTGTACCAAGTCTCCCAATAGATACCGTCCACCAAATCCTCTTCCAAAAACTGCAAGTGTTTTTTTGTTCATTGCTCGCTAATTGCATTATCAAGTGTAAAAGTTGGGATTAAGGATGTCCGAAAAATGAGTAGAATGTTTTCAGATGGATTAGCATCTGTCAAATATGGCCAAATTCCCCTTTACTTTGATATAGCACTGAATCTAGGTTTAAGTCATACATAAAAAAAATGTTTTTCATAGCTTTACCAACACAAGTAAAATACTCCTCTCTTCAAAGGACCTCATCTTAAGTAAAAAAATGAAAACTTGAATGATCCCCCATAATAAAATACTTACCCTCCAAAACAATTGCATATTTGTCACGTCCAATTGTTTGGTAAAGAGACTTTTCATCATGGACGTGTAGGTGTAATAAGTCGGAGAGTATTGGACAAACGTGCCTAAATAAGACTCGCTCATTAACCTTAAGAGTGCATTTATCGTTTACATAACTGGCACTGGATGGTACTGTACCATAGCAGATCACCACCATGAAGATAGAGTAGGTGATCAACTCTCGGAGAGTGATCTTGACGTACAGTTGCGGATCGTGGTTGTCCACCAACATCTCCCGAGAGGCCCACATGCCCGAGATGATCTGGGTGAGGGCCCCTTGCTTCTTGGAGGGCTCATCCTCCAAGAGGTTCTGCTCATCATCCACGGTACTCCATGCCACAGATTTGTGAGATCGGGCACTACCTTGCCTCGAAAGTGCGGCCTATAATAATACCAGATTCCGATTCATTTGCTTTTTGACCTCGAACCTTTTCTTCTAAAGGTCCTTCAGATATTTGGCTTGCTCTTGTTATTTTGTTCATTTTTTTGCAGTACTTGTTTGCCATTGTCCTCAATTGATTTTTTTGATTGTTTCCCAAAAAAATGAAACATTGGTGAAAATCTTGCATTTCAGACTTTTTTTGTATTTACTTTGTACCGAGATCTACTCGTACCGATTTAGCGCTAGCAGGTCGACTGGCCAGAATAGAACCAGCAATCGAGGCTCTGGATTTTGCACTAGCTGCCCGACTTCCTGCTCCTTCGGATTTCGCGCTGGAAACCCTGGATTTCGCGCTGGCAACCCTGGATTGGGCGCTGGAAACCCTGGATTGGGCACTCCCAACCCTAGATTGGGACCTGGATTTGGCACTCTCCGGTCTTGATTGAGATTCGTCTTCCATGGCTCTCTTTTAGCCTTGGGAAAGAGTTCCGGATCTGGGAATGCTCTTCAAGAGACTAAGGCCATCAGAATAATAAGGTCTCGATAGCAACCAAGAAAGGCCAAAAGAAGGTTGCCAAAGCAAAGAGCTCATCACCAAGACTTTTCAAAGAAAGCCACAATATTCTGCCTCGTAGACTTTACGGCGTTGTTTTCTACTGTTTAAGATGGGGATTTCGGGATTAGAGGATGATCAGGGTGGATCATATCATTTACGTGCACGCTTGTTGGAGCTTCCTCGCCCGTCATGATCTTCATTTCCTCTAGCATTTCTACCTTCCGGTCCATGGTAAGGTCGTTCCAGAAATAGGGTGATCATGGACTGTCAAAGCTACTGGGGCCGTTCTCGTTTCCTCACATGTTCCGGTTTCTATCCATGTTCATTGGCCTTCAGGCTTCACTTACTGAAGAACTTTTGGAACGTAAAGTACCGTCATAAATGTGTTAAACTGGACTTCCACAAGTTGATGAAAATGATTTAGTATCTTTAATGGGCGAGCGATGGAGATAGAGAAAGAAATGAACATTTGTTTTCATTCAATCTGCGATGCGTAACATTCAACTATCAGCGTCACAGATTTGGAAAACTAAAGTGAGAATTGAGTTTGGAAACATCTTTTACAATCTGTTCCACTTTGCAAAAAAAACTAGAAGGGATCAGGTTTAGGCGAGAGTTTGAATAGTGCCGACCTTTGCGCAAATTAATCTGCTTCTTCTGAAACTGTCACAAAGAGCTTCCATTCCCTGCAATCGTGTCCTACTAATGGACAAAGACAATGAAAAGTGGTCATTCAAAACGTCAAGATTCGAAAATCATTTATACAATCGGCTTCATTTCTTTAATTTGACTGACAAGCTTGTATTGTATACAAAAATCTTCGTTTCCATTCGGATCGAGCTTTGGCGTGTCGAATGTTGGCGGTGCAATAAAAAGTGGAATGAACTTTGAACAAACTTTTCCTTGGCTCTGAACGGCAAAGCTTATAGATTGGAAGTTTTGGATCTTCGACCTAGCTCGATGGCCTTTATTGGACCCAATCCAGGTGACCTATTTCGGCAGCCGTTCAAACACGGAAAACTGGTCGAAGACTGTCAAGCGTGCATTTTCCCATGTCTCTCTCTCTCCTTCCAACGACGACGAAAAAGGCCTCAATTGCCAGTTAGACATCTGTGGCCTTCTTTGTTGCGCAGAATCATCATATTTTCCTCGCCTGTCAGCCTTTCCTTCCTTCACTTTGGTTCCACTAGGAAAGTCTGTTGGACATTCGACCATAAACAAGTTGGGGGGGCGAAGAACCCCAGATTACTGTGCCGAGAGAAGAAGCGAGACCAAGGCCACCAACTTCTCCTAAAAGTAACCCGAGAATGGGGGGAGGGACATCTTAGGCAAGTGGGGAGTTGAGGAACTAGGTGTTGGTGTGATACACCGTCAGATGGCACCTCTCTCACTCGGTCTCCCATGGGCTTCAATGGGTGTTCTAATGTAGGGATATTTTCGATCGATTTCATTGCCAATGGTTAGTCTTACCTCACTCTTGTTTGCCCATTACATTTGGCATCCAATCTGTAATTTACGTAAAGCTTAGGACTATGCTTTAAAAGCCTTAAAAACCTGTCCAAAGAACAGGGAAAAGTTACAATGCGTGTACAAAAATGTTTGAGATTTTCTAAAATTTAGCAATGATGTTGGATGAATATTTGTATTGAGGTACTTACCAACAACCTGGGGAAGCCGAGACCTGGCCCTGTCAAAGTGAGTGGTCCATCCGCTTTGCAAAACATGAGTTGGACTGGAATTGGAATCCAGTGCAATTTCGAGAGTTCTCCAAGGGACGCCGCCAGCACGATCGAGGCCGCTCCTGCTTCTCCTCGTCCTTCTCCTCGTCCTCCTCCCAGTTCCTGTTCCTCAGCCCTTCTACTAGACCTGTTCCACCCAGGGAATCCACGCAATGTTCCCTAAGCTCATACTGCCTGAGAAGAGGGGACCAAGGCGTATTTGAAATTCGTTTTTGTGCTTGGAACAGACAGGATAGACTAGCAATCGCGAGTGCCCATAACTAGTATACATAACAAAAGGAAACAGCAGGAAAGCTGCTCACTCACTCCCCTACTCGTCATTGAGTGAGCGAGTGTAGGAGGGTGAAGAAGGCACAGCCACCGCCCCAAAAGCATGTCTCTCTGAAATGAGCTATTTTCAGAGTGGATTGAGGAAGTGTGGCGACGAACGACTCGCCAGAACAAATAATCAAAGTGCTCAAGGACGTGGATTGATCCACATTTGATCCATGGCCAGTGTGGAAGGAACCGCTGAAATCCAAAACAATCACTCCCGTTTGGAACAAGGCGTGGTCACTCTTCGCTGTCAAGTACATAGAGGAGCAAGTCACGCTAATAAGTAGATCTTTTTCGGTGAGTTTTTGTTCTACACGTACTTGGAAACTAATTTGGGACGGCCTGGAAAACATTCTTCTATAATGGACATGGGAGTACAAAATGAAAGCGTTGTTTCAACCCAGGAAACAACATTCTTAGCATTTTTGTCATGGAGCGAAGAAGAGCTATCATGTTTTTACAACTGGTAATTGATGAATAAAGTTTGTAAGCTAACGATCTGTATCCACCGCGATCTCGTTAATAGGACATTGGGAACAAGTTCAAGAAGTGCATTTGCAAATGAAGATGTTTGCTTCCAATGGAAGTTATCGACTGACCTTAACTGATGACTTATGGTCCAGTTGGTGAAGTTTCTAGCACTTATTTACAAATTGTCTCTAAAGGCGATATTGCCTGTTTTTTTAGTGTTGTTATGGCGTTTTTTCATAACATGGTCTTATAACTCGCTTCCTACGCTACATGAAACGTGGTTTACGTTCTGCACTTCAGAGGGCGCTTTGTGAGTTAGTCTCTACCAAACATTGGGCCAATTGGGTGGATTCCTTTTTATTGAATTGTAAAGCGTTGAGTTGTTTTTAGCTAATATTATGTATAATTAGCGACCCAGGACACATACTGTCCGGACAAAACGTTATGCTGGTGGCCTTCCACTAACATAGTTTATTTAGCATTCTACCGTGCCTCCTCCCCGTCTCGTTCGGACTGTATGAGGGTGAATTTAAGGGCCCTTATAATGGGTTATAAATATGAGAGTTGATATATCGGCACGTTAATGTACTCTTAGCATCTAACCACGCTCTTGATCCAGAATTGCTTGACAGATCAATATGCATTTTGAATGTCGAAATATACATAGTTCTGGATATATTTGTTCATTTAATAAGCAATCAATCATCAACTTCCTCACTTTACAATAGTCTGCTTCCAAATTTCCAAGCAATTGAATTATCGGTTTGCAATACATCTACTACAACTTGTTTGATTCGTATTTACCTTCCCGGCCAATGCCAGGCTCAAAGGTTCAAGTTCAAACGAAAACACAAGTCAATTTGACCAATGCGCGTATATACTCGTATATATAGGTTCGTACATCCCTGTAACATGCACGCAAAAAACTCTTTGGCAGCAGAGCTTCCATACAGTTCTTTCAAAGAGGAGCATAACAATCTGGGCATTCTTGGTGTGTGTATCTACCTGCATTTGACGACTTGGCACAACGACGCTAAACGATTGCTCAAATATTTAGAATGTTTGCCAACTAATGTCCCTTAAGGAAAAAAATGTAGTTGTAGGGAATTACCCCACTGATCCGATCGGTGCTATCTTCTAAAGGCAAAAGGCATGCAATATAAAGAGAGAGACCGCAAGTGGGCTGACTCAATGTTGATGCGGTTAGAGCCTCTCCTTCTTCTAGTTTCGATGAAAACACTTCGAGAACGTTCAATGTCGTCGCAAATAACTTGAGAAGAGGCCTTTAATCAGATCGGTGGGAGATCTCTCTCGATTTAGTATGGGGGAGTCATGCAGTGATGAGGCCTCTGTGATTGCAGGCCTCTTGGTCGTCTAAGAATAGAAGATGCATCCCAAAACTCTTGGATGACTAACTCTCGAGGACATAGATTTTTCATAAGTCTAGATGACCTAATCATGGGTTGTTGTCACTTCTATTGGACCAAATCTAGGACGAACAAAATATTGTATATAAAACACTCGCCATGGATTATGATATGGAATTTGCGGCATTCATCAGGCTTTATGCAATATTGGACTGATGTTCCAAAGACATTATTCGCAAAATGGGTGATTGAAAACTGAGCGTTTATTGTAAATAGGGTCCTTTGCGATTCATTCAATAGTTTGTTTAATGAATGTGAATCAAAATTTTTGTTCCTATATTTCGCCGTGATTGCTATTTATGCCCACAAATTACAGTGTGAATAAAAAGCAAGACTTGAACCTGGTTCTCAAAACAAGTGCTTTTTTTCAATCTTCCGTCATTCCTTACAAATGATAAGAAATTGATAAAAAAAAAAAAACTCAAACCAAGAGCTTCTTTTGGTCAAGAAATGAGAAAAAGAACCATTGTTTTTGGTTGGGCCAAAACACAATACACATCTCAATTTGAAGCCATAGGTGGCCTTTTTAGCTCATTGCCCATGGGTTTTCTGTCTCTAATTTTCTCAATTGAGTTTAGAAATAAGGGTTTAAACGGCTTTTGAGCTTGATTAACCCCATTTATATCCCAGATTATTGACCCTGAGGTCCCCACATATCTTCTTGAATGGTCTAAAATAAGCTCATTTCCAATCCCAAGAGCCAAATGTACCACCAAACCCCATTCTTGGACCTAATCGAAACCCAGGAACCTGAGGTTGCGCGGTTCAAATCCCATCTCCATCGGAGTCCAGACATTCGATCTGTGAGCAATGTTTTTAAGGCCTCGCCTGGCCTAGTGTAGTAAACCACCAATGCAGTCCAACCTAAACCTGTTCCGTCCTACATAGACCACAATACAGACTATAGTAGACTAACTAGGAAGCAAGGAGGCAAGCAAGCGAGCGAGCGAGCAAGCAAGCAAGTGAATGAGAGCCTTCCTGGTGGACTGCTTAGGCGAATCCAGAGCCGCTCACACACTCACACACTCACACATTGACTTGCTTGCTCACTTGGTGAATACACTTACTCACTGTTTCACTCACACATGTTCAAGAGCCAGCAGAGCAACCTGGAATTGAAAAAAAATATTGCTCTTGCCCGAAACTCTACTCAGTTTGGAACAATTTGCAAATAAGGTAAGAACCCACGTTGGAACTGTAATCCTCTTGAGCCATGACAACAATTGGCAATGTCTGGAATTTTGTGCGATTCTGGCGGGTTTTAAGCTCTCATGAGAAGATCTTCGCAGCTGCCAAAGCTGCTGCTATTTTTCGCCTCAAGCTGTGCCAAAAGCCATAAAATTTGAGTTGAAAGGGATGGGCCCACTAGTTCAAGAATAGAATCTTCTGGCAATCTCAGAAGGATGCATTTAACTCCTATCCCGGAATTAGAAGTTGGAACCTGAAGCAATAATTGTTGCTCATTGGAGGGCCCTCTTCAACAGTAGGTGTAGGTTTTGTCAGCCAGCTTTAAAAGGAAGGGCGGTATTAATAGATGTTCCAAAATGACTGGGCAAATTAAACTTGCTTTTAAGGCGAGACCTTTTAGCACACTCAATTTTGGCTCACAAAGATGATAAGTTATCCAAGAAATGAAATGCATTTTACGCCGGCCTTTAAATGGCCCCTTTATTCCAAGAGTATATTGCAAGAGCTCAGGCAAATTTTGAGTTTTGAAATCAATCCTGCTTTTTTCATAGTTAGTTGTGTTTCATAGGTATCTATGGATAGTTTGGGTAAGGCTTATTGGAAAAATGAATGTCACTTTCCCTAAAAACGTGCTTTTAAATGTCTTGTGGCTAGCGATTGACACTGAAATGATGTCCGCATGACTCCATTAAAAAGGAACAACTATAATGAGACACCTTTAGCTAGGACTCGAATGACGTTGATACTTAAAAGAATTTGAAATCAAAATTCAGAGCTCACTTTCCATTCAACATCTCAATTTTTTCCTTGCCCGCAATTTCATGTTTCCCAAAGTTGATTAACGCAATCAGGTGGCAAAAAAATTGCCAGACAGAATTCAGCTTTCAAAGATCATAAGATTTAAGGAGATAAAACTTCCACAAGATACTATTTTTCTTTTTCGAATGAAGTCGGCAGAAGTCGGGTGCAAGGTCGCTTAAAATCATGCCTCAGTGAATGGATACATTAATAAACATCAGCGATTAGATCAATCTACCCCCAAAACATGGGTTGCAGTTTAAAAAAATGCAAACATTACGACTTGATCTTTAACTAAACCAAGTTGATATGAATTGTTTAAAAAGTTGACATTTTTGATGAGAACTTGTGAGGCGGATTATCAAGCGTGTGTCTACTGCTGCATTCTTGAGGCTTTAATAGTGGTGGTCAAGTTCTGTATTAAACGCGGTGTTCTCGTTTTATTTACTTAGGAACTGCAAATTTCCATACTCCCAATCCGCTGGCCAATGAAAATGTATTATATTAGAAATATCAACCTCCTGCTTAAAGTTGCTTCTTTTTGTTATGGGATTGTTGTCATTTCGATGACTCTGATTGCAAACACAATATTTTCTTCTAATAAAGTTGCATCCAAGTTTGAAACACAAAGACCAAAGTGTTTCAGAAACAATAAAATCTGGAGGGCTTCATTTTGTTCATCAAAAAATGTAGACTGGGAAGAGTGACCGGTTCCCTCATCAGGTAGCAATTATTCTCAATTCGATTCCTTGATTGGTTAATCACCATTATTCATGTCCAACTGATGACTAGGAAACAACAGGCAAATAAATTTATGTTGAAGGTTTAACAATCTTGCACATACTACAACATATGCACTTTATGATTGATAAATAATCCCATGCAGGAATATCTCTCGATTTGATTGTGAACTGTTGGCACTTCATCTTGAGTTGGAACAGAACATCTTTGATCTAGAGGAAATCATCAAGTTTGCCCGTATCATTGGATTAACTCTGCTCAATTTCCGTTGACTTAATCACAATATACCCCCAAAACCGTGGCCGCACAAACGAAAAGGGCAACCTCATCAATCAATTAGGGTCAATGTCAGCTGACCAGACAAGCTGACGTACCTTTTACCTTTTTGTTCAGCTCGGTTTGCAAAGAAGTCTGTGGTCGAATATTATCTATTTGAGGCCTCAAAATCCTTCTGAATATGGCTCGTCTCAAAATGAGCCATAAAACGTTGGAAGTACAAAGCGTTGGTCTGCAGAATTTGACTTATGGTGCGAAAAATTGGCTCTACCGTAATTAAAGAAGTCTGAGAGCACCTCTTCTCTAGGATGAATCAACTCGTGATGAAGTCATTGCAGAATTTTTCGGGCATAATTGGCCATTTGCCAAGTGTCATGAGTTGCAGGCTTTCATACTAGTGCGTACTGTAGGTAGTGCCTACTGACTGGGCCTGAGCTTCACCTTTGGGTCTGAACCGAGAAGAAGGGTGGCTTTGTTGTGTTCGGTTTTTTTTTAAGGTGAAGGCCAGACGAGATCAAGGCCGCTGTTTCTCGTTCTTTGCTCTCAATTCGAACAATTTTTTTTACAGGGCCCCCGTTTGCTAAGATCAACCTTGACGGGAAGCGGGATAAACACCTCGTGTATCAATTACATACGGTACTTGTGAATTGTTGCCTTCTTGTTCTCCATATCCTTGTTCAGGCACAAGGGTTCGCGGGTTGAACAGGTTTTGGTGACGCAAAAGACTTGGAATCACTCTTCGCATCATTGGAGGACTTGACATTGGAACGTTTAAAATGGGGTGTGGTCCTTCCAAAAAGGAGTTGTCCGGCGTGGCCGAGATCACTGGTATGAGCAAAAAGGAGCTTCAGGATTCTTACAAGGCCTTTAAGAAAGAAGCAGGTGGATCAAAGGTCAAGTTGGACAAGTTCACCAAATTGGTGGCCACAATGAACACGAACAAAGGTAAGGAATGATATACAGGCATGGAAGAATTGAACTACTAAAAGGTTAAGAGGGGTATATGTGTGCCACAGAGGAGTTTTGATCAAAGTTGCGAGACTTATTTGATCAAGATAGGAGATTTTTTAACGGTGATAAGTTCCATGAAAAATATTTTCTACAAACGATGACTTTTTATAGATGTTTCAATTGGTTTGCATTGTGATGCATCATATATGAAATTGTTCCAAGGCAATGGAAGATAAATCGTTTGTTTGCTCACTTTAAGAGCGGATTCAATATTTTCACAACTGATTTCCGGGACATGTACCTCGAAAAAACTGATGGTTAATTATTTTTTGACAAGTTTTGGAAAAGACCATCAAGCTCTAACTGCGATCGCAAATTACAAGATTTATTTGCCGTTTTTTGGCAAATTATGCTTTTTTGCATTATCCTGACATCACTAGTAATGGCCTTGAGCGTAGTAAAAAGGGTAGAAAGGAAGACCTTATCAAAGCCGCATGCTGATGGGATATTGGTTCCCACGAGCATCAATCCACTCTTTCCGACGATTTTTCCTGTGAGGTAACTAACAAAGAGATACACCTCAACCAATCTGTGAATCTTTCTAACAAGTCAGCATGTGCCTCTAATCTCCAATCCATTCAAACCCTTTCCAGGTGGAAATGTCACTGAGTACGCCAAACACATGTTCCGGGTCCTGGACACGGACAAGGACGACATGGTCAATTTCAGAGAGGTCATGATTGGCTTCCACAATTTGTCAACAGCCGGAGATGAGAAGGAGAAACTCAGAATGGTTTTTGAGGTAAGCATGGAAACACGCAAGGAATGTGGTTCTCAAATGTGGGAGCAGACCTCATTTATGGCTCTTTTCAGATGTACGACGTTGATGGTACCAAAACAATCAGTCCGGAAAATATGAAAATGTAAGTTCGCACTTTTGCTTTTACGATTCAAGCATTTGAGGTCCTGTGAGGTTTTGTGCATGCATTGTAGCTTTGGCCTCGAGATTGGATGATTTCCAACGATCCGCTTGCCGGATTCAAAGCAAGAGCCTCGAAATATTTTAAATGAGGTTTTGCCATTTTCCAACCAAAAATTCAATTCCATCTCGAACAATATTCGTAGATTTAGGAACGATTAGCTACTGGAAAGCTCCAGTCCATTACATCCAAAGAGGGTTTTGAACTAGAATGTAGTTGTTGAAACTTAATGGGCAAAGGGTCTAGAGCTCCTATTATCTGCAAAATAAGGTTAAGGAACAAAATGAAGCATACTTGATTGGGGGGTGCTTCAATACTCTTCCAACATTCTCCTTTTTGCTGAAATTGGTAGCCATAACTGAATTCCATTAAACTAATTCAGTTCGAGAAACCTTCATTCCCATTCTACTCTTGTATTGTTTTTGGTGCAACCAACGCAATCAAATGAGTCATTTACTAGCTCGTAGCCCGCTGAAATTTCAACTGAATGTCTAAAATCAATCATAGAGTACTTAATCATCTGGAGTGGAAATTCCAACATTTTGATACCACGACGGGTGAGGGAAGGTATGTTGAAGATGTCTAGTCAATTGATATGTTTCAGCTAAATCGAACTGAAATCTGCTTTCTTAGGCAAGGATGAATGCCAGTTGAATTTGGTTAGATTATAGCAACGGTTTGACATTTTTATCACGCCTTCACCAGCCCTGGTTAAAAATTTCAAGGCTTTCCACTCCGGATAATTCAATACTCTATGAATCAGGTAACACAATGTCAAATCCCATCACGTTCAAGGTTTAGGCAAGGCGAAAAAGAAAACCCGTTAGGTGGTCATTTCTCAATCTAGAGCTCTACCTTTGTTCAACATCAATTTTCAATAACATTGATAATAAGAACCCTGAAGGAAACGGCACCGAAATACAATCTCGTAATAAAGATTTTTTTCAATATGGTGATGTAACAAGATCCTCATGATTTTGACGCACTTATTATTGTTTGAGGACGAGTGTGTTTCAGAATGAATGTCTAATGATGGTTTGACTACCTTTTTTTCAGCATAACCCGTTCTCAGTACCAATTGGAAGGCAAGCCCATGAACGAGGCCGAGATCGAGGCCAAAGTGAAGCAATGCTTCGGCCTCTGTGACTTGAACACAGACGGTCAAATCACCGAGGAGGAATTCTATAAATCTGGAAAAAGTATTGCTGAAATGTTTGAACTTGAGGGTGATGAATAAATGAATTATATTAAAATGTGTTGCGCGGGTGTCACGATTGTTTTTTTTTACTATTGCACTTCATTCGTAGATTGGCAAAATCAGATTCATTCTGAATAATGAATAGGGAAAATATTTTGAGGATTGCGTGCCTGACCTTGATTTTATTGCCAAATTCAAAAAAAAAGAAAAGAAACCCTGAAAAGTTTTCGCGCAGTCAATTGCTCCACATTTTACATGTTTCTAATCAAGCTATTCTGGTTTTCTGGCAATTTTTTTTCTTTTAGGAATCCATTTGAAGATAAAGTTAGTTGTTTAGGTTTAAGATTTTCTTTAATTCTATTCACTGAACCTCAATATACTGAGAAACTTGAGCAACTTTTCAGTTACTACAAATAGATAATTAGGGTGAGGCACGCATACGCACATATTTTCATTCAATTTTTTTAATTGAGCCCTTTGCATGGTACATATATTATGCTAAAGCAAATATGTCGATATAAGCAAGAATATAACATAAGGTTATTTTACTAGTAGTAGCCAATTTGAACAAACCTATGAACCCTATTCCCTCCTTGTGTCCTTGTGCCCTTAAACGGCTCTACATATATCTGGGTTGTGCGAACTTTGTTTTATGTTTTGAATACAAACCACCTTCTTGATCCAAAGATATTTGTAGATTTGCGAGATAAACAAAGCTACCAATACAAAATGTTCCTGAACAAAGAGTTGAAATGTAAAAATTATCCTAAACAAGCCTTCTGAAATGATTCATTTTTCCATCAATCACAACAAGCTGAATAAGAATGAACAGAGATTGAAGACAAGATTTTCTTGACCTTTTGAGGTTTCAGAACTCATCGGTAAACAATTATTGACATGCCAAACTAAGACTACGCAAGGTTTAACAAATTTGCCAACTCCTTCTCGAACCACTCCATGAAGTAGATTGGTTGTGGGTCAAACCAATTCTGTCTGCATAACTTAAAGGAAACAAACCATCTTCCTTTAAGGCGGATTAGAAAAAACATGGCCAAGGTTGATGATAAGATTGTTATGCTAGATGGATCTAATACTATCGCAATGCGTGAATGTCAGTTCACTTAAGTTGTGAAGACGAATCGGCGAATGTACGATCCAACACTTGATCGAGAGGTTTGATTAGGGCTTTAAGTTCTTTTGCGTAAATCTGGAACAAACTCAACAAAACTACAAGACGAAAAGGATTAAAGTGAACGCAACATCACTTCTGTCAAGTCCTTTATGAAGTTTCGTGATTATTATGCCTATTTTTCCTTCCCGATACCTTTTCGCTTTGGTTCTTATTCTTGTACAATTTAGTTCCTTCTTGAGCACAGGAGAATAAGGAAGCCATTTTGAGAGCCCGTGTTCATTTCTGAAACTAAATATAGCTATAAGTATGGCTATTAAGTGCCCGCGAAAATTAGTTTTACAACTTCGCTATTTTCTTTTGTACTATGAGATCTCGGAGACCGTCACCAACACCTCCTCTGCCCTCACAGCGATGTGCTTCCAAGTCATATAGTCTTAGTTCCAAGTGCATGAATACCTAACACCTCTTCTCGGGGGACAAACAAATCCTCTCTCATTCCATTCGGTCTAACTAGAGACCGGATTCAAACGCAATGCACATATTGTCCGTTTTGGTAGATCAGCGTTTTAATTATTGCATGAAGCACAGAGACTTGTCCCAACTCTGAACAAAATCATGAGAACAGGAGGGTTGGGGAGAGGTATTTGAAAATTTTAAGCTTATGCAGAAATGGCTCCTTTCTTTCTTTTCCACTCTTCAGTATAAAAAATTACATATTGACTTATCAAACTTGAGAATTTCGCAATGCCTCAAAGTATGTCTCACTGAACCTTGTTCCGACAATATATTTTCTTGTGATTGTTTTGGGTTTTTGGTCGTACATGGGTGGTAGATGGGTCGTACCTTCGCCTTCACAACTGTTAGAGGTTTCGTGAGGCGTTAGTCATCATACTGCGATATTCTTGAGTTTGACAAGTCTATAGCAAACATGGTGACTTTATACCATTGAATCAATAAAATATGTCATAACCTTCATGAAAATTTAGGCCAATGCATGCAATGATCCAGATAAGTTGAAATTACCTAATTTGTGCTTAAATACGTTTTGTGTTATGGACTCTCCTTGAAAATGTCACCAACATTAAACTTGTTCTTCTGGGTTTCTTGTTTTCAAAAAAAAACCTTGCAATGTTTGAATTTGTGCTCTCAACCCCTTTTTCAGCTTTGATCAAGCGGGTTCATCTGTGGGATTGGCATTCCACACAAAAAAATGATTGAACTATATCTTCCATATTTCACTTAATTGTTATCAATCAAATGGAGAATGCACCTTGGTCACTTTTTTCAATTGTATTCTTAGGGAGGCAACAATATAAAAAAAACAGCGCCATGAAAGCAATTTCTGGCTAATTAATGAATTAGCCAGAACTCACACTTGTTCACTCGTTTTTGCAATTCACAATGGATCTTGTGCACAGTCATCAGGGTTGACAGGGTCCACTTGATAGTGGAACTGGAATTAAGTGCAATATGGTTTGAGATCCAAGAAATGTCTTTTGATGTTGTTGAAACATGCTTAAATCAATGGTGCAGGGTTTTAATGATTTAAATCCACATCTTATATTTTGTGATCAGTTAGCAAATCACAATTCATATTTGGCTTGAATTGTCTTGCAAAAACAAAATGTTTCTGCGACAAGGAACTCGCCTGCTTGTCTGCCCTCTAAAGTAGACCTGAGCGTTCAGAGACTTTATTTTGGATCTGTTCTAAATGTCATGGTCATCTGTCTGCCCAGTAAAATTTGGAACAAATCGTCTGACTTTTCATGCCGGAGAAAATCGTCTAGAATATAAACAGTGAGGTTTAAGATGACATGACAATTATCCTAGAAAATCTGTGAATTAAATTGGACAAACCTGCCCTGTACTGCATTTCGAGCATGCGTGCTTTGTGTTATTTAAGGTGTTCAATGTTACTTACGTGCGTCAGTGTCCTTTGAAACGACTGAGCATTTTCATGGGTGTTTTCAGTGGGATCTTGAATGGCATTGCGAGTTCTCTCGGGGTCCTATCACTCTTTCAAAGGATACGATTATTAATCGTCTTCCTTGGTTACCAATATTGGAGCTGGACCAAGAAGTACGGTGTTTTCGAGAAATAAGGCCTGTTCTCCATTCCTCCTCAGTTGCTTTTTGGAAACACAAAGGAAATAGTTATGCAGACCAAGCCAATGATTCCGTTCCACAGTTATGTCTACGACCAATTTCGAGATCGAAAGTAAGCACAACTCAGAAAAAGGTCGGCATTTTCTAACGTAACGAATAATTGGTCAGAGCACGACTTTTTCCTGGTCACTTGGTGTGGAACTTAACTCAAGGACCGAAGAATATATTTCAGTATTGATAATTATAATGGTGCTAGTGCCTCCCTAGTCATCATTTCCCTAAAAGATGTTTGTTTAGTCCTATTGAAGAGCTCAAACTAGAAGTTGGCATTCCAGAAAAGTTTCCAGATCTGCCAGATTTTATCCAAGATCGTGCCAATTATTCGAAGCAAGCAAATCAAACATGAAAAAGATATAAAGGCTTACATCTTTACCTATTCTAAACATTGGTATTCTAGATTTGGAATCTATTACTACTGTGCCTCGCCTATGTTATTGATCAAGGATCCAGATCTGATCAGGCAAGTTCTGGTCAAAGATTTCGACCATTTTCAGGATTTTGGATTCCTCCCTAAGGAACTAGCGCAAATGCCCATCAACGAGTTGGGTCTGTCCAATTCAGTGGGAGAGCAATGGCGATCCTTGCGAACGAGCATCACACCGGCCTTCAGCTTGAAGAACATCAAGAACATTGGCACCAAAATCATCGCTCCTGCCTTTGACGCCATGGATAAATGTCCAGATGGCGAGGTGGACATCGATAAACTCACCGGACACTATGCCATCGATTGCATCGGACGTATTGCTTTCAGTAGGGACTTTCAGATTCTCAAATCCAACTGGAACGAGATCGTGACCAAGGGCAACAAGTTCTTCAGCGTTTGGCGCTGTTTTCTGGCCATGTCAATGCCCAAATTCGCCTGATTCTTTAATATGGCCATCTTCAACCCAAAGCCCACCAATTTCTTCATATCCATGACGGATTACATTCGGCCTTATGATAAAGATACAAGACCAGAGCCTTGAGGCCGAGAACCACGACCTTTGAGGACAGAGACAAGTTTTAGCGGCCAAATTCATGACGGACACAATGATTAGTCGGACCTGGTTCAGTTCTTCATTGACGGGTACGACACCATCAGTGCCCTCCTCTCCATGGTCATCTACTTGGTGGCCACTCATCCTGACGTCCAGGACCGTCTCATGGCTGAAATCGATGATATGGCCGCAAGGATGGGTGCCAATATCATATAAAAAATATCATATAAAAAAGTGACTGCTGATCAACTAGTTGACAGCGTTGATTTTTTGTGCTCCGAGATTTAGATCTCCAAGTTAAAAAACCGGGACAAAATCTCTTCTCACGATAGCTCATTCGAACCGTGAATATTTCTGGGTTCGAGGGTGCTAACCTTTGTGCGGAAAAGAGCCCGTTAGGGCCCGAAAGGCCCCAAAGATGAAAACACCATCATCATTGAACACTCGTGCTTATGCGAGCATAGTAAGCTGTGGCAGCTTGGCCAAAGATGTTGAAGCTCGTAAAGCAAAGGACGACCTATTGTCTTTGGTATTGGACTTCAAGTGTCACGAAAACCCAGGTGCCCCAGTAACTGATAAGGTCATCGCAGATTTCCTCTTCGATGAGTTAAGATTGCAACGATCCGAAATCATCGGCCTTGTTCAACTCGGTGGGGGTAGTGTTCAACGCTCCATCAAAGTTGAAACAGCTCGACCCTTGAATATAAAGTCTCGTTTTGAAGACAAGATATTCTACCAAAGAGAAGTGGCTGGTAGGATGTGGCTCTTTTCCATTCGGAGCGGCAATTCGGCCTCTTACATGAGGTTTTTTAACGTCCCAGGATGGGTCGTTAATGAGGAGTTGCTCAACGCTATAACATCCTTCGCAAAGCCATTGGGTGAAATAGAAAAGGAATATTTTGGAAAATTTCAAGACCCCCGCTTGAGCGGATTAACAAATGGGCATCGGAGGCTATTGGTATCAAATTTAGGTGCCGTTCCAGACTTTGTGTCAATTGGTTTAAAAAAGATCCGGATATACCACCGAGATCAAATCCCGAAGTGTTTCACTTGTCGACAAGAAGGTCACATTAAGGCAAATTGCCCGTCTGCCCAAAAACTTGTCGAAGCAACCAAACTCCCTGTCCTTCAGATGGAAGAAGAGCAAAAAGAGGCAGAAGAACCAACTTCGGAATCGGACGATTCTGTTGTCTTCGAGGATTGCACCAAAGAGAACGGGTACCCTCAATCCTTGAATAAGGCGAAACATCAGTCAATTTTGGGGGTGCCCTCGAATGTTGCGAACAAAAATGCGGACCAAGATAAGCCCCCAACAGGAATAATGGATAGCGTCCTCCTGGGTGCCGCTCCAAACCTAAACGCCGAAGGTGATCATGATCAGAGCCTCTCTCCGCATTTAAAGCGAAAATCGCTATCATCAGCCACCACACCAGTTTCGACGGATGCTAATATCACAAAGAAGAAAGGAAGAACGGACAAGGAGGCTCCTCCTAAAACCGTGGTTACGAGATCTGAAAGCTCGGCGTTATGAATCTTATTTGTATCGTTCAATGTTGTCTAGCCCTTCCTCTTTCCCGTTCATGTTCTTCCGTTGTTTGTCTTTTCACTCTATTCTTGGTTCTATTTGTGTTGGTTGCTTCATGGCGAAAGGTGGGTAGATTTGGAAAGCCGTGCTGCTGGAGTAAATGCTTGAATCAAACAGGATGATGGTGGACGAGGAAAACCTATCTGTTCTTGACGACCTTGGCTATGTGGATGCGTTGGAAATAGGTGAGCAGTGGCTGATTTCGATCAACGTAAGATCCATTGTCGGTAACGAGTCGAAAGTAAGAGATCTCCTTGAAACACAAAAACCAAAAATTGTTGCAATGCAGGAGGTGTGGCAAGTTGATAAAGTTAACTTGTCATTTGATCATTATCAATTGGATTTTGAAACTAGAATTGGAAAACGAGGAGGCGGGGTTGGCTTTCTAATACATGAGTCTCTTTCATATACAAAATGCGCCCAATTAAATCTAATAACACCTGATTGCGAAATTATCGGAATGGAATCTACGGAGAACTTTGTTTATCAGTATATATTCCACCTAACTCCAATATTAATGATGCAGCTAGAGAACTAGATCGAGTCAGCTCTATGTGCCAAACAAAACCATTGTATGTTTGCGGCGATTTTAATACAGATTTTTTGAAAGATAACTCTAAAAGCACGAAATTGAACAATTTGATGATAAGCTTCCATTTAGTCCCATTGATTAACAAACCGTCTAGAATAACGATGACAACTTCATCTCAGATCGACAATATCTTTACCAATAGCAATTGCAGTACCAAATGTGGCATTTTATTATGTGATGTTAGCGATCATCTTGGTCTCTTTGTTAACCTTGGTAAAAAACGCATCGAACGCCCTGCTGTTCATTCACCCCCACGGCGAATGACAGGGGAAAACAACATCAAATCTTTGCGGAAAGCCCTCCACGGAATACAATGGCATTTACCACGAAATGACGCTGAAAAATCTTTTGAAGAATTCATATCCAAAATTGAGCAAGCCTTTCATGTTTCTTGTCCACTCCAAAACCCTCGACCAAATAAGTCGACTCAAAAAATACAGCCCTGGATAACAAATGGCCTTTTGAAGTCTCGGAAAAAGAAGCAAAAGTTGCTTTCCACGTACCAGAAATTTCCAAGTAAAGAGAACAAATGTAATTTTAGTAGATACTCCAACATTTACAACAAACTTGTTAAACGTGCCAAGGAGCTTTATTGGCGAAATTACTTTAAAGAGAACGTCGGAAATTCTAATAAAACTTGGAAAGGGGCAAAACGTTTGTTAGGATACGCTCCCAAAAAGAGTAAGACGATAGGCAAGCTAAAAATACATGATCAAGAGGTGACTGAAAAACAAGAGATTGCAAATTCATTTAATAATCATTTTTCCCAAGTAGGAGCAAGCCTTAGTCGCAATCTGCCTAAGCATGCCACAGAAAATTGTTGCCATTTCATCCCCTCATCTTCAACCCCCAGAGCGTATTATTTTAAGTTTGTTACTCGACTAGAAGTTTTAAAAATTATCGACAAGTTACCTAAAAAACATAGTAACGGAATCGATGGCATATCCAATATGGTTTTAAAAGGCATCAAACAAGAAATTGCTGGTCCTTTTGCTCGGGTTATCACGTCTTCGTTAATTAGCGGATTTATTCCCTCGAGATGGAAATCAGCCAAGGTTTTTCCTTTGTACAAAGGAGGAGATCCTAGTGATATGGCTAACTATCGTCCAATTAGCATTTTGTCATCACTTTCTAAAGTTCTTGAGAAAGTTGTTTATCAACAAATTTTTAACCCTTTTAACGACCATCATCTTACTGAAGTGCAGTTTGGCTTTCGTCCACAGCACTCGACCATGCATGCCATACATAATTTCCTGCAAAACATTTCCCTTAACTCCGAGTTCAAGTACTCAATTGGTGTATTTATCGATTTAAAGAAAGCATTTGATACAGTCGATCATAACATTTTACTAGCAAAACTCCTCAAGTATGGATACAGCCAAAATATAGTGCGTTGGGTAAGAAACTATCTAACAAACAGAACTCAACGAGTAGAAATTGAAGGCCTATATTCAGAATATGCCCAAGTGTCGTGCGGAGTGCCACAAGGCAGTATACTAGGACCACTACTGTTTTTAATCTATATAAATGACCTCCCGCTAGCAACAAACTTCAAAGTGACAATGTTTGCCGATGACACGACTCTTCAGCATTTTAGCACTGACTTGCCTACATTGGAAACCGAAACTAGTCAATGGCTAGTCGGCATTGCAGACTGGTTTGAGATCAATAAGTTGACGATTAACCTTGCCAAAACAAAGTTAATTTTGTTTAGTCCTAATAACGCCTTTTATAACCTGAACATAATAATTAATGGACATTGTATCAATCAGGTTGGGTGGAGACACCCAGAAAAAACGACAAAATTTTTAGGATTATACATTGATGACAAACTCAGTTGGAAGACTCAAATTTTAGAAATAGGTCAATCAATTCGACGAAGCCTTTTCACTTGCTTCCAAGCCCGAAACACGCTTCCGACTACTATCAGGCAGATTTTATACAATGCGTTGATAAAGTCGCGACTAGAATATGGTATCGAATACTTTGGACATTCCTCTGCCATGAAAGGATTAGTCTCGTTGCAAAAAAGTGCCGTTCGTTGGGTAGTGGGCGCAAAACGAAAAGCCCATACAAGTGAGATTTTTAAGCGATTGAACATTTTAAAGATTAATGACTCAGTAAGAGTTCATCAACTCAAGTATATGGCAAAATGTTTGAAAAGTCATGTTCCACCTGTCGTGAATTTATTCAAAAGCAAAACCAAGCGAGCAGGGGAGTTTTTCATCCTACCATTTCACCGACAATCTTGGTTCCAAAACTTGCCACACTTCCTCTTTCCAAAAACGTGGAATGATCATAATTTAAAGAGAAATTCTCAAATGAACCTCTCAGATAAAGACTCGGTAAAGCAATGGGTCGGCCGTTTGTCGAAGTCAATCACTAGCTCTTATTACACCTCATGCTCCACTAACCACTGTTTTTCTTGCACTGGCATCCGCGATCCTGCTTCCACCTGAAGCCAAACTAGAGTAAGGCTTTGTGGTCTGGTTCCGATGAGGTGGGCCTCTCTTTCTCGTCCGAAGCCTCAAAGGCATTGCATCAATTGACAATACCTGAACTGAGACGCTTAAACGCGCTATAATTTCTTTATCACACACCACATCCCCTTGAAAACAAGCCCTATGGCTTAAGGGCTTTATTGGGTCTCACTTTTCTCATCCATATATATATTAACCTCCACTCTCTTGTAATTTACAAACTATAACTGAGCCCAATACATACATACATACATACATACATACATACATACATACATACATACATACATACATACATAATCCCTACACACCACACAAATTTGAACTCACAACAAATATGTGAAGATTAAGGTGCTTCGTTAAACTGAACACTTTTGGCGAAGATTTGGTCAAAATTTGGTCCAAGTACTGAAACATATCATAGTTAAGTTAAAATTATCGTAGCTTCATGATTATGACAGTTATTGAAAGTTATTGATTATGGTGTGGTTTAATCACTAAAAGGTTAAGGTAATATGATGGAATTTAATCAACATTTCAATTGAATCAAGTCCAAACAATACCAAATTGCAATATCATAGTTTAGCTGAAGTATCTGGGACAAGAAGTGCCACATCCTGAAACCTTACAAGGGAACTCAGCTTAATGTTGTATATTTAATTTTTTTTTTTTTTTGGTGCGGACTTCCTTACCGCTACCGGAATTGGAATCCCAGCAATTCAAGACGAGAAGATTATTCATTTTACTTAACTTTTATTCATATACATTATTTGATAGACCAACGAATTAGAGGTGGCTGATCTGGCCAACCCTTAAATTTCAGTTTGATCCGGAATTTTAGTCAAAAACTTGTCCAAGTCTGACTTAAATCTTGCTACTGGATTAACCCCTGCATAAACCCTACGAATATTTGAGGGCAGCAAATTGAACAATGAAGGAGCCCGAGAAAGAAGAGAAGTGGACTTCGATGTTCTTACTACCCTGGATTCTCGAGGGCTTGAAGGTGCTCTCAAAGCGCACATTAAGCCTCTGCGGTCACTGGAATTGACCCTAAATCCTGGGTTGGGACAAAGCTCATGGATGCTTTTGAAAACGTACAGTATCAGATACCTTTCGTACCTTTTCAGAACACTCTACAGTCCCAACATTTTCAGTCCCTCCCAATACGAGAGCTCTCTCATTCCTGTGATGTTCCCAGTGAAACGTCTTTGGACTTGTTCGACCTTTTGCAAACCTGCTGAACTCTTTGGAGCCCAAATGGGCGAGGCATATTCAAGATGCGTCTGGACAAATGGGCTTGTACATAGTAAGCATCGAGATCTCTAGACTTAAACGTGCGATATATCCAACCACATGTTTGAACTGGATATGCTCATCGAACTTTCCATTATCTTGGAGGACTACACCTAAATCCTTCATGGATGAGACCTGCTCAATGTCCTTATCTTCATCATCTAATAGTGGAGTGTCTAATGGCGTCGACCCAAAGGTCATTGAACGGAATTTCATTCCATTCAAGGCCATGTTACTCGCAGCAACCCAGGAATAAATTTGGTCTAGGACCTTTGCCAGACAACCGGACCATTCCTACCAACTACCAATTTTGTATCATCAGCATAAGAAGAGATACTGACTTTACTACTACCAAGCTTCTGAAGCGGAGCAATGAAGATGATGAAAAGGAGAGGACCCAAAATGGAGCCCTGAGGGACACCCGACTTGGCATCATGTATGTCACTAAGGGATCCCTCAACCTTAACTAATTGTTTCCTACCACAAATGAAACTCCTTAGCCAATTGAGAACCTTGCCTTGGATCCCAATCTCATGGAGCCTGTTAACTAAAAGGCCATGATCTACCTTGCAAGTACCTTTTCAAGTACCTTTTAAAATCGAATAGGAAACCATCATCACTACTCATTCCTTTTCTGTCGCAGACTTCTTTACAACATCTGAGCATGAAATCTCCAACAGTTCGATAAAATATCCCTTATATTTAATTTCATATTCACAATATATGATCCCAACAAAGAAGAGTTGGTTTAAATTCAGAAAATCATGTTGACCTTTTAGCCTACTGTTATTACTTAAGTGTATATATGCACATTTTTTTAGTACAAGCAACTTTGGCAGTGTAGATCATGGCCTTTTACTTCACAGAGTCCATATCGCAGGTTCAAGTCCAGATATAGTACCATGATGCTAACTCTTTACAAGTTGCGTTCACGAAACCACGTGGGGTACCCTATTAGTTTAGCTGGTTTGCAAAGGGTTCAATGCCGTTTTATCAGGAACATCGAAGGTATGAGAAGGCTCTCTTATTGGGAAAGACTTGAAAGGATGGAACTGTACAGTATTCAGAGAGGGTGCGAAAGATAACTTAAAATATACGTTGTCAAAAGCATTCACGAGCTTTGTCCAAACCAAGGTTTTAGGATTAATTGTAGTGGCCGTAGAGGCTTGACGTGCATTTTGAGAGCACCTTCAAGCCTTCAAGAATCCAGGCTAGTCTTAGTAGTCAAGGAATCGATTTATTGAATAGTATGAAATATATAAAAAATAGATAAATAGTAACTTTTCCCACAGTTTTAGTTCGAACAATGAAGTCCACTTCCCTTCTTTCTCGGGCTCCGTCATCGTTCAATTTGCTGCCCTCTAATATTCGTGAGGAATACGTAAGCCTTGTTGATCCAGTAGCATCCTTCAAGTCAGACTTAGAGAGAGAGGTTGAATGTTGCAAGTCAAGACCAAGGGCTGGCATTTTTAATTCTTACTTGAAGCAGAAGTTTAAGTGCAGTCGCAAGTGTCAAAATTGGACTTGTTAAATTACTCTTGCAATCAAATTCTCAAAGATGTTCTAGTAACACTTGGACAAGCTGAGCTCCTGCGTGCATTTGAATATTTGAATAAAGCAATAAGAAATGTGTCTCTTTCAACAAGGATAGCCAATTTGAAGGGCAAGCATAGACTTGAAAAATAGTCTAACACATTGTTTTGTTCTGAGATGCCTTCTTGTATGTCTGTTAACATGAATTGTGCAATAACGTCTAGTGTTTCAATGTCATGTTGTAAGTGTTCTAATGTCCGTCCTTATTTCCAAGACTGGTCCGACCAATCCTTGAAGGTTGCACTGGGCTACAGGATTTAGGGTGATAGAGAATGGGACTTGTCCAAATTTGCACTTGAACTTCAAACTGATGGGCTTTTCCGGTCAGCTTGACTTGGCAGTCTCAAACGTGAGGCGTGAGACGACCGAGATGTCTGAAGGAAACATAGCTGGAGCGGAGAAAACTATCGTCTTAGACCAGCTCTCATCAACAAATGAGAGCACAGAGGCCTTTTATTTTTATAAAAAGGAGTCCAGAGGCCTGTTGTTTTAGTAAATGAGAGTCCAGCGCCCAGTTTTTAAAAGCCTGGGAGTGAGTCTTTGATCGAGAAAAGATCCAATTATCCAATTTATGTAGTATAGTACCACTGTTTCTCGATCTAACATTCACTCCTTGGCTTAAAAAAACTGGACTCAGGACTCAGAGGTCTGGTTGTTTAAAGCTCATACCTCGGAGTGAGCGGATGGTCATTCAGGGTAACGGCTAAGCCTTAACTCAGTTGGCAAATGGGTTGGTCCCAGGGCAGTTTTTCGGGATTTATTGGTCGGCGGGGACGTTTTCCGTTGATTGATGGGTTTAATTGTGGTCTTTATTGGCGGGGTTCAATTACTTTTCTTCAAACAAATGTAAAACCTAAACGTTTGAGATTTTCTTTTCGTATTTGTTGATCTGGCCATGACAACCAAGTAACATTGAGGAGCTCTAACACAACTCATCTTCAATATTTGAAAGCATCTTTGCCACTGATAATGAAAGACTTGTTGTAAACTGAACTACACTTGGGATTGCACTTGAATCAAAAGTAGACTGGAATGTGGAAAACGACATCCGTGGTACATTAGTCCCCATACTCATTCTCCTTACAATTTCCGTTGTTGGGTGAAAAATGTAGCTTGCTTCTGGTCACGGATCTTTTCCTCCGTTCTTCCCTTCTTCCGTCATGTTACATGGTACTGTACTTTTTACTGCGCATCCCCGTTGACTTCGGTTCCTCCTTCTGTGTTCTGGTGGCGTCGACCTATACCCCCCGTCAAAGTGGAATCCGAATCTACGGCCATAGAGAAGAGCAGATTGGCCCCCTCTTTTTTCCGTCGTGGCGGCGCGTTGTCTATTCTAGAGGATTACTCTATGCTTGATGGGCTTTGTCAAATCTCTTTGCAACTTGGTGGATGTCGAGACACGAAACCTACCAATAGATCAGTTTGTTCGGACTCTCTTACTATGATGAGCTCTACTAGTTATTATACATAGTTGAAAATAAAGACCCCACATGAACAAATAAATAATTCTAGGTTTGCTGCTCATTTTTCAAACACCTGGCCAACAAACCTTGTCAACAATGAGCTAAATGAATTGCTTCCTGCCAAGCTCAGAAACCCAATTTATTATTAATAATAATAATCTTAATAATAATAATCTTAATAATAATAATCTTAATACAATTAGACTATTATTATCAATTTATTAGCAGAACTCTAAACCTTGGCCAAAGAATCCGGATTAACTACTTCTTAGGATAAGGATCATTACCAAGTCCTAAGGCTGACATCATTATCCACTAATATTATCATCATTGAATCAAGTATCGACAATTTTGCGGACGTGTTTTTTGCAAAAAACTTGATATTTCGAAAGGCCTGACACTAGGAAACCATGATCAAAAGATCTTTTGTTTTTAAATTGTCAAGCACTTTTTTAAAATACTCATTTGAATTTAGACCACTGCAGTTCATGCGTACAATGTTAGGGTTAATTTTGGAAACTTTTAGAAGGTAAAGCCCCCGGAAGAAATTTAAACCTAGACAGAGTGCCTTGGACTATGGTCAAATTTTTAAAGACTCATTTACATTTTTTTTTCAATGAATAAAATTTACATCTGTTTCTTTTGCTTTGCACCAGAGGGTCTAATTTACATTTGACTCATTGTTGTTGAATTTCACGTTGGAATTATAATTTCCGTTGGTGATTCAATTTCGTTTGTAAAAGCCTCCTTTCTGTCGATAGCCAAAGAAAAGCGATAGCGCTACAATCAAAAGTCAAATTTGAAACGTAAATTCATATGACAATTATTTTTCAATCAAGATACTCCATCCTGACAATACAAAGACCAAAGAGTTGGGACGATTATTGTGGATTTTATAAAGAATCAGAAGGTTATCTTGGAGGCAAATTCCATCCCCATTTCGTTATCTTAGTTCTATCAACCCAAAACAACCCCAGAAACGACATGTATCTCGTTAGTTCCTGAATGTGATCGACTCTCTATCGCAATCATTCACACCCAAAGAAATCGACCAACATGCATGCATATTGCGATACGATTCCTACTAATAGGGGATATGAATGGGATCATGGACAAACAAGAGATCCGAGGCCCCGAGTAAAAACTTTGAAGGCTTCCTTCCCCTTGGAGAAGAGTGTCAAATGTCATGATTGTGGGAGATCTCGAGCTCACAATTGTTGTCCTCTAGCCGAGCCATTCGACTTCCCTAAAATACGACCGGACCTCCCAAAATTCTCGTGACTAGGTTGAGTCAACGAGAATAACGATAGTTCCGAGTGTTTTCAGGATCGCTTGACCATAGACTGTCAGATCCTGCATAGAGGTCAAATACATTCTGTTATGGACGTTCATGGAAGGCAGATGATTCCAGTTGACAAGTATGATGCCCACTCATCTATTTGGGTGCTCAATTGACGAACTCGATGAGCTCAGTTATTACCAGGCTCTCAACTGGCGAACACTGGCGAGCTCGCACTCATTTTCTCTCTCACTTTGGTGCAATTCCAGTGACAACACGAACAAGTACTCGGAAAAAACAAGTCTTCGGAGAGCTACTATTTCCACTTTCAAGGTAAAACGCCGTACAAATCATTGTTACGCCTCAACGATCATTAAGAATTGAGAAGGAACGTTCCATCACTGGAACATACTGATTTTATATGATTATCATGTAGTACGTAGTTTGGACAGGGTGAAATGCCCGAACGCATGTTTTGGGCAGATTTTAATGAATTCAAGTTTATGATGAAATATCTAACCCAACGGGAAACTTCAAGTTGGCAGAAACCCGATTTGAAGCTTCGATCAATTTCTTTATGCGTACTCTCTTTTACTCTAGACTAGTGCATGTAGGATTAAATATTGGACACCCATTTGTTTATAAAACTTTTTCGAATAGCTCTTGTTGCCACCTCAGTTTTGGCTCATTTCAGCTTTAAAAAGTAGCATCCCCAATAATCGACGCCACCTCTTTTTCATTTTTTTTCGGTGAATCATTTTCATCGCATGAATCATTCATTAGATTAAACCTGGGCTATTTTTTGGAACACAGTGAAGCCCTTTTTTATTCTTTCTTTTACGGTTTTTTTCGCCGATGCTTGGGAATGACTTCGAAGACAGTCTAGTTATGCTATATGAAAAATAAGAACGAGTGAGTATTCTTTCTACCTTTTAAAAAAAGACTCGAGCCACAATTTAAAGAAAACACCTTGCAGGACTCAAATGTTCCCAATTTATTTCCCCCACTCCTCTTTGGTCTTACGTGTTTTTTCAGGATTTTGTCAATTTTTGAAATACCTCTTTTTCCCCAAGCCTGTCACTCCTTGGGTTTTGGCAATTTGTCATTTTGACAAAACTCTTAATCAGATCATTATAAACACCGTAGATGTACGCAGATGGCAAGTCGTTTGTGACACGAAGCATGACGTTATATACATGATCGTTTCAATGCATTCTATTCCTGGTCATAGAACTTTCCTCAGACAAGTAATGGCGAAAATTGCATTGCCGTGCGATCTTTTCAGTGGTAAAATGGCCCCCTACGAGTTACTTTGTTGTTTAGGGTGTTGCAAAAGTGATGGACCACCTCTAATTTATAGACGTCCTTACTTGTTTAGATGGGCAATGGAGTAATAAATCAAAAGTCTATCAATTACAGCTCATCAATGCTTATCTACAAAATATGCCTTGAAATTAATACTTTTTCGGACTAGCTCTCTTAAAAAAGATCAAACAGACATGTCACAGGAATTGGTAAAATATCCCTGTTTGGTGGCCCAAAATGTTTTGAATAAAGTCAAACGAGCTTTGCGAAACAATGGTGCGGAGCCTGGCCGAGAGCCAGAACTTTTCACTACTTTAAATTCAACTTGCATTTGTAAATAAGAAAGTCAAAAGTTTCCCATAAGGGCCCTTATTTGCCACGTCATACAGCCCAAACAAAACGGGAAGATGCACGGTAGATTGCAAAATAAACTTCTCGTGACGTGCCTTGAAAGCGATTTCTTTTCCGGACGATAAGTGACCAAGGTCACTGATTGTACATAAGATTTTGAAAGAATTAACCAAAAACAACACAAACGCATTGTAATTGAATAAAGAGGAATCGGCCCAATCAGCCCTTCATTTGAGAGAGGCTGGCTCACCAAGCGCCCTCTGAAGTGCAGAACGTAAACCATATTTCGTCCAGCGTAAGGGGGCTTTTGCTACAAATTCAGAGCTTCTTGAAAAGCACCTTGAAACAACACTAAGGTGTGAAGTTCATCCTAGAATGTAGTGAAATCTGAATTACTCGATGTCTAGGGTTTTTATTAAAGACGTTACGTACAGAAATGCGAAACGATTGAACAATTGCCTTTATCATTATCCATGAATCCGAGTCTTTAGGAAAACTTTATTCATAGAGTAATACTCAGACCCACTACTCCACTCTTTTCAGGCTTTTTCGCCTTTTTTCACCTTTTCTTAGCTTTTTTCAAAAATATTTTTAGAACATTTCTAGGCACTTTATTTGTTTTAGTCTTCACTTGTTCTTCCTCTATGGGGGACTTTTTAAATTTGCTTCGGTGCAGAATGCTTGAATGAAGAATTGAACGCCCAGAAAGACATATTTTGCAATTATGTCAAATTCATCTTCCCTGTTTTATGTTTGGGAAAGTCAGCAAAAAAGGGAGCTGCATTTGTGCTTGCCATGCCATGCCATGCCTTGGGGTTTGATCGAACCAAAAACCAAAATTTAAAATCATTTGTGAACTAAGCGCCCAAAGCAGTTGCTCTTGGCTCCAGAAAAGAACCAATTGTATCATTCCGTAACAATTCAAAAAGTGTTTTAATGTCAAATGTTGTCCAAAAGAAATAACAATTTCTTGGAAATAGACTCTCAAAGGAACTCAAAGGCTAACCTAGTAAAATGCAGTTGTGAGCCTAGCATATTGGGATAAAAAAACTTTTGTCCAAACTTTAAAAGTAATGCCTCTGCCAAAAATGCAACTTGTCTTTTCGAGGTCTCGCAATAATGGTTGCTCAAGACGTTCGCTTTTCAGGTTCCAATGGAACCAGTCATCAAGGTTCGCTACAAACCCAAACGGATGGCCGTCACCCAGATGATGTGGTTCTGCTGCGTGGTGGCTCTGGTCGCAATGTCCACGTGGATCCCCAGGGTGTCCAGTATGAATCGTTGCGACAAATCCCCCCAGGAGACCAGTGCTCCCAACACGGAAGGTGACAACGGGTTTGCCATCACCATCACCGGTTCTCCCCGGCTCTATCGACCAGAACAAATCTACACCATTAAACTGACGGTAAGTGCGGGTCGAATGAGAACACTCAAAACCATAGGTAGACGCTCATCTCACTTGAAGTGTGTTACAGGAATTGGTGATTCAATTTTTTAAAATTATTATTTGCTTCAAACATGGAAGTTCTGTGGTAACCAATCTAGAAGAACCGAAGTTTAACAAAATTAACGTGTTTTTTGAAGCTGACTTTCCCCTACTTACAACAAAGTGTGTTAGATTAAAAATTTTTCCTTGTCGATATTTTATGTCGATGATTGTTTAAGAAAATGTCCAATTTTACAGCGTCGATGATACTTGGTGGTTTATTTACAGACAGGGTTGGACCCCAAAAATAACCATTGACAGGGCTGCTCAAAAAAAAATGCATACAAAATTGGCAAAAACTGAGGAAAAGTTGATACAGAGACGGCGGAAATGCAGATGCTTTTTCTCTTCCCTCTTTACTTATTTAAACAGGATCAGAAGTAAATTTGTGAAAGAAGAAGAAGAAAACCAGACGAAAGCAAAACACAGACATTAACAAATTTCATCATTAACAAAGGTGCTGGCACCTGCATTATAGACAGTGTATTGAACGAAATCATTCTTGTAGGTATAATTTCTCACCTGAAACCAAAGGCAAAAGGGTTATGTCTACAGGTCACTAAAGTAACTCTTTCTATTTGCTTTGAGCAAAACAAACTTAGTGTATTTTAAATGATCCTTGTACACAACATAAGTGATGCCTTGATGCATAAGTTAAGTATTAACTGTAATTAGTCATGTATGGAAACAATTTGATTTTAAATCTGAACAAGTTTTATCTTGAAAGGTTGTGCAAAAGGCAAGAGCATCAAGCCTGTCAGAAAAATATCCTTTGGAACAACAAGAAGCAAAATTAATGAAATGGGCCAAAAAAGGAAAATAAAGTGTTCCAGCCAGTTTATCTTGAGACACTTTAATCATTACAAGGAGAAAAGGAAAAATCAATGAAAACGAAATCAAGTTTTTGTGTTTAAAAGATTAAAAATTAAAAAGAATGCTATTTGCATGTTTTGAACAACCGTGGTCATTAACGTCATTAGTTGCAATGTTCTACAAACAGCTCCTAAAAATTGATTTTTTTATTGCCTAATTGACTAAAGTTGCGCTTCAGAGAGTACAGATCTAAAAAGGTTTTTTTTATATCGCCGAACTATCAAATAGGGATGAAATGATGTAACTGTCGGTAACCAATACCTTTGCCTGTGGAATTCAAACTTTTCCTGATGAACAACAGACCTACACTTTACATTTCCTTACATTTAAAGCCATTCTATGTACACTGTATTAGCTCCATTTTTCTCTCATTCTAGAACATTAACGAGGAAGTCTTGGCCAAGTTTCAAGGATTCATGGTCGTGGCCGAACCCTCCAAAGGGAACAATGGTCCCATGGGCCGTCCCAATGCTGAGCGCAATCTGGGCAAGTTTCACCTTCTGCCAGGGGATGCCATGACCAAGTTCTCACATCGTTGCTCTCATTCCGTGGAAGCGGCAAGCTCCATTTCCAAGGAGTCCGTCCAGGTAGGGGGGGGTATGGAATCAGAGGGATGAATAGGAACCCCATTATGTGATTGGTACATATTGGGAACAATGGACGTTTCAAATTAGGCTCACTAGTCTTAAAACCTGGATGCGTTATAGTTCGCAGAGCCAAATGAAGACATTGCAACGCGCAGTTTTGTCTTTGAGATCAACTTCGGGGTCCATAATGCAATCTGCAATAATAGTTTTTTTTGTGATTTGAGTTTGTTGTGGGAGACGAAAGCTATTGGCCGGGTTTAGCGCTCCGATGTGATGTTGAATTGGAACGTTTTATGGACCGGCAAGACTCCGTTCAATTAGATCTCACTATTCACAAGGGCTTAAAAAAGTATCGATTGGCTGTTTTTGATTTTTGGGTTGGTTTTGCCTCAAAAAAAATTTTTGAATGTGGGGAATATTTTCCCTTTTTTTTTTTTTTTTTATAGAATACCTCCTACTTTGTTGAAAGGCCATAAACATTCTGACGGATTCGTTGTATTGTATATTGGAAGATCTCACTTTCATATGAAAGAACATTTTGATATCCACGGGAAACTTTATGCTGGATGCACTACACAGAGAAGACACTTTGAGACAAAGCTGTCAATGTAGACCGTCGTTAAGCGAATTGAAGAGAAAGTCAATAACATTGCCTTGGTTTAGATCTGAATTCAATTTCAGTCCAAAACAATCTTACAACTGAGCATTCTTTTGTCGGATTCTGGACGATCTCTGAAATTGGTGCTTGATGGATTTGGCCCATCTCGTCCATTTTGTGTACTTTTAGGGACTCTACGGACTCGTGGTCGTCATGTTATCACACTTATAAAGCATTCTTCAGTTTTTAAGCAAACTCACTACCTTCGATATAATCTACAAAACGTTGAGCACTGTTAAAAGTAAGAAACCGGCATCATCAGGCAACAAACGCTATGCAAGTCATATTTCATTTTTAGCGTTGCTCAGAAATCGATTTCTCATACCATTTCACGGATCACTGATTTATTGTCGTTGCAAATCTGATAAGGTATCACGAAGAAAACACAATATAATGAAAACCTAAAATATTACAGTATCTATATATTATTTGTTGATGAGATTATCGAGCTCTTTTTGCACATTTGATTAATCCAAGCCGCACACTTGCTGACATCCTGAGAGCAGCTTTGGTTAGACCTCCTCCACGATCTCTCCTGTGAGCGGCTCTTGGTCCTCGGCAATATCCAAAGCCTCGTAGTTGTAGAACGAGGCGTGTACTCCAATGAAAACCATCGAAGCTCCAATCACCCAGAACACGGCCGATCCTAAATTGTCCCAGAGATCAAATCTCAGATGTGTTCGTTCTCCTGTTAAAAAAGTAGATCTAAAGAAGACCTACCTGCTCCAGCTAAAAGGAACAGTGGAATGGCACACAGTCCCACCAATCCATATTGCTGTGCCAAGGAGACCTCACGCCCGCCCAAAACCAATTTTCGTTCCTTCTAGAAATCGAAGAGGAAACCCTGAACCTGTTGCGACTGCTTTATGGGGATACTACGTTCATGTCGCACATGTTTATAGAGCTCCATAAAAAGTGAGCTACTGTGTTTACGCATCAACTTTTTTTTTTTGGCGACATGTGCAAATTCTGAAAAAGACATACAAACCTGTTTGAGTGTGAGATAGTAGCTTGCTCCGCCGGAGAGAGCCAGGACAACCAAAAGCATGGGCGACGTCACCAGACAATAGATGAACAACACCAGAAACACCAAGACCTAAGTGAGAAAGAGGCGAGGGGTTTCATAAACAGCCTTGACATTTATTTCTCCATAAAAAGGGACAAAGAAGCAACGAACTCGTTCCTGGGAGGAATGTCGAGTTTGCGGGAGTGCATGCCAACTCTTCAAAATGACGGATATGCGCGAGGAAGCTAGTTTTCGTACCGTTAAGCAAGTGACTAGAGTACTTGCTGGCCACAAGGGTGTGGTCTAGTACGCTCTGTCCGCTGGCATTCATTTTCAAAATATAAAAGGAACACGGCATGAAACTCGTCCTTTTTCGTGTGCTTTAACACCCAATGAACGTCTTTGTTGATTATGCTTACATAGTTTGACAAGAAGTAATCAACGTTCTTGTACACTCTTTTGCTGAGTTTGGGTAAAGAAGCGGGGGTCTGGAAGTGTGATGTCCTGGCAAATAAACCCCAAGGGCGGATCTCCTCTCGCCGCTTGCTCATCCACTCTCTGATGAATGTAGAAGATAATAAAAAAAATGTTAATTAATCCCTCCGGATGGCTTGAATTAAGCTGAAGCTTTTTTCAGGAGTATTAGATTGTACACAGCCAATAATAAGCTTTGTGTTTATGCATTCATTTTTCAAATACCTTCTGATATAGTGCTATGAGTTCGATTTTTTTTTCTTTTTAAAAATGTGTGTAATATATAGTAGGGAAATTGTTCACAATTTCCATGATTTTTTTCATTAAGCCACTCTTTGCTCTTGCGCAACTAGTAGACTACCAAAAGCCCTGATTGGTTGCTGCTTACCCATCTCTAATACACAATTAACACAAATTTGGTAAAAACAGTTATTTCCAAAGAGAATCAGTTGTGTGCAATCATCTTTGAATTATTCAAAGAATCTCAATATTAAAATCAAATGAATTAGGTTTTAAAAGAAATGAGCTGGATTTTTCTTTTGCAAGCTTTGTTTATTGTTTGTTTAGTTTTAAATCTCAACATTTCACTTGATAAACTATAAGGGCTTGTTTTGAACATCATGTTTAATTGGTCCAGGCCAAAGATTCCTACCTGACCATGGGCGAGGCCACATTGAGATTGACCGGCAGGCTCATTCCCGCAGCTGAGTTGGCCCGGGCGCTCTCAGTTGACGAGGGAACTGAGTTCAATGGGGAAGACTGGCCAGCGGCAAGCACTTCCTCTTCACTCAAGAACTCTAGGACCGTCTCTTGTGGCTTGACGGACGCGTTCGGAATTGAGCTCATGACCGGGTGGGTGGGTGTATGAAGCCAGTTAGAGGTCAAAAACGAGAAGTCTCTGTAAGGATCAAGTCAAGCACTTAACCGGGCGGGGGAGAGGGGTTCAAAACCATACAAGACAAAGGGTTTTCAACTCATCATCAAAATGTAGTAATTTGGCCGTATTTCTTGAGGAATCTTCCTTGAACAGACATGGAACACTATCAGTCAAATACAGTTCCTGACAACACAAAGAGTCTAAAATGGCGATCAGATCTCGCCCACAAAGGGCAAACCCCTTCCACATCTACCACTTAAACATTATGATTAAACTACATTTCACCTTCCCTGAGTGACCATTGACCTTTTACCATCATAAGGTGTGTCAATGTCTTCTCAATTAGCTCATCAGTCTGTCCCTTGATTTGAGTCACTGCACACAACACGTTTTTGCCCTCTCAAAAAGGAACAACCTCGTCAATCGCTAATCGCAAAGTTGAATGCTAAATACTAACCCACCCAGGATACTAAGAAATAATAGCCACTAACAATCAGGTCCCATTTTGTAGACAAATCCGTGATCCACTTGAAATCAAGAGTCTTAATTTTTTTTATCACTTACCCGATGAGAACTCAAAATGTTTGACTCAGGATAAACAAGCGTTACACAACAGTCATCCTTGAGATTACTATGTCCTAAGTTGAAGTTACTTGTGGGAGCAAATTCTGGCTGGCCTTTATCTTAATCTTACCTTCAAAGCGAGACCCACTCGTTCCTGACGGAATTATCACGCAATATGAACTACTTCTCACCAATTAGAGAGTTCGGAGAATCTAGAGAAACAATGTCAAACCCAAAACTGGATATTACTAGTTTGGCTAACAGCAACAAAATCTTCGGTTAAGCCCAATTTTTAGAAGTTTGAAGGAATCTATTAGCGTTTAAAACAGTTGTCAAAGTATTTACTTCAATTACATGGCTAAGTTTTGATAACATAATGGTTCATTCTTTGCGATGATATAAATTCAGCGTAACATGAACTAAGTCGTTATTCGACCGGTCGAGAGAATTGCCTGAAACCACGTCAACAAAGGCAGGGTCGCCAATTTGGGTTAGCAAAGTAGCGCAAATGCGTGAAAATGTTCTCGTAGTGGATTAGAGTGAGATATGATGTTCAATATGTGACTCATGGGAAAGATGATCGTTTTTAAAATTTTGTTGGAGGATAGAAAATAGAAGATAGTGTTCTTAAGAGGTTGCTAGAAAACCTCGAGTTTCCTAATGTTTTTAAAAAAAATCTTTATTGCGAGATCATTTCTCATTGGATCAGGATACAATATTAATATGCATTGTGGTCTTGTCCCGTTCGGGTTTCCAGGTTTTGCTGATGTGTTACGAATTATATAACGGCGAATAATGGCAGCCAAACCGGCAAATAAATCGGCTAATGACTAAAGAACTAACGATAAATTCATGAGGGCACTAATATGCAATTAAGCACTTGACTAATCCATGATAGTCTTAACGGACTAGGTTCGAATTAGTCTACGGTACATTCAAGTCGATATTTTTTTTTTTGAAAAGATCGCTACATATTTGCGTCATGGCGACAGCAATTTTGAGTAATAAGATCAAATACATCTCATCGGTAGGTTCATGCACCAATCTTACGTATATTTTTTGAACAGTCTAATCTTATTCATATTTCAAAACATCTCTCGTTATGCCTTTAAGCAAAACCAGACCTGAGAGACGAAGCTTGTTGATCTTAAACTCATGAAAACATTTTGAGGTTCAACTTAACACATGAATTTGAACAACCCATTCATATTTGACAAATTTGTACGATTTAGTGGTAGATATAATAAGTAGCAAATGAATTAAAAACCCTGAATGAACCCCTTTTTGGGGGTCTAAAATCTTCTTTGCTACATGTCTGCCACCAAGCTAAAAATGAAGAGATGAGTCATTCACAAAAAAAAAANATTTAGGTGCTAGGGTTGGAGGGATAAGCCTCGCCCTGCCGGCGAAGCCAGCCATCACACCGTCCTTATACTTTTTCCGATAGGCAGTGTCGTGTCCGTATCAGTTTCGGTTCTCCGTCTGTGGGTAGAGTTAGCGTCTAAACGTTTCCTTGAGAAAGGTCGAGGAGGGAGTTAGGGTCGGAGGGGTCAGTCCCTCGCCCGGCCACCGAAGTCAGCCATCACGTCATCCATGTCCAAATTCCGATAAGCAATTTCAAATCCGGTATCAGTTTTAGCTCTCCGTCCATGGGTGTAGCTAGTGTCTAAATGTTTCCTAGAGGAAGGGCGGAGAGTAGATTCGAACCGGGGACCTCTCTCTTATTCGGAAACTGCGCTAACACTACAACACGTCTCCTCCCACTGCATTGGAGTTTGCATTGAAAACAAAATTTGAAAGTAATAGGGTGGCAGCTGCCAAATTACGCCACCGCCCAGCAATAAGCTGATCAATGAGAGGGCACTTGCAGCGACCATCTCAGCCATCCTATGCAAGGAGGGAGTTGCTGAAATTTTTAAGACATTTTTTTGTGTGTTGGGTTTTCACGGGCTTTTCTAACCGGTAACAGGAATTTATTCCGTAATGTTAGTAAAATGATAGGTTAATAATTTGTATATTTATTACCTTTCAAGTTTTACGTGATATTTGGTCTATTAACAAATTGGAGTTGCCAGACCGAGCAAGTACTTGAAAGTAGGGTTGATCTGGAATGCTTTGTAGTGCTAGTGGAATCTTGGCCATTCCTGCCCGAAACTAACTTTGTATCATCAACATAAAAAGAGGCAGTAATACTAAGCTTTTGAAGCGGGGCGACGAATATTATAAAAAGGAGGGGCCCTAAGATCGAACCCTGGGGAACACCTGACTTGACATCATGTATGTCACTAAGGGATCCCTCGACCTTTACCAATTGTAATACGTTGGTCGATCAAATAATATGTATAAATAAAAGTCAAGTAAAATGAATAATCTTCTTGTCTTGAACTGCTGGGATTCCAATCCCGGTAGCGGTAAGGAAGTCCGCAAAAAAAATGCTTCCTATCATGAATGAAGCTTCTTATCCAATTGAGAACCTTGCCTTGGATCCTAATATCATGAAGTCTATTCAACAAAAGGCCATGATCTACTTTATCAAAGGCCTAGGCAAAATTAAGTAGACAATATCTCATACTCATGTCTTTCCAGTCCCTCAATGACCTGCTCTAAATGCTCAATCAGTTGGGTAACCGTGTTAAAATGTGCTCGGAACCCGTGCTGGCTAGGAGGAAGGACTTCATGAATATCAAGAAATTCAACAAGTTTGGACTTCATGATCTTCTCAAACACCTCCGCGATATTCGAAGTGAGAGAAATCGGCCTATAGTTACTGGGGGAGCAACTTATCTCCCCCTTTAAAAATTGGAACAACATGAGCTAACATTTACATAGCAAACTTTTCGTCAAAGCTAACGTTTTTGTCCTTGGCCTCCCAGTAATGGGCTTTTTGGGCAAGTTTTAATCGGATAGGTTACGCTTCCACAACTGGACATCATCATTTCAACGACTTAAAAAACTAGAAGCCACACACACAATATAAATTTGAGAATGGTCTCCAAAAATGGCCAGAGCTATTGTAACTATCAACTCTCTTTTCTATGAAGCAACAGTGTCCTTTCCTTCATGGCATTATTCCGAAACCGCAAAGTTTACCTTCTCGACAAGTAAAGAACAATTTTGAGCCTTTAATCATTTTATTTCGCAGTTATAATTGGATACTCAATCGCCGGAGATCCAAGTCATTGGGGTCCACTTTTTTGGGAGGAAATCTTCTGGCTGCTTCAAGAAGGTCAACAATGGCTTTATTTTCCTTCTTTTTGGCAAACTCTAAAGCAGTGCCTTTCAGTGCATCCTGCAATCAGAAATGGTCTTTGTAAGGCGCTCAAGGTCTTGCCATTCATTTCGTAGAAAATTGCCTCTCACCTGAAAGCCTTCTAAAGTATGATCAGCTCCGCATTTGAGAAGCAATTTGACCCCGTCCACGTGACCTTGAAAGGCCGCATGATGAAGAGGCGTCAACCAAGCACCAATCCCCACGGCATAACTATGAAATCAAAATCTGATAGTCAAAGATTCGACCTAGCGACCAGACCTGACCCCAAATCCTTCTATATTTTGCCATCAAGTGGTGCTTATTTATAGTGTTAGAGACCAGAACTTCATGTATAAAGTCTTTATACCGAAAAGGATCATTCTAACCTGTTGACATTGGCCCCTGCGCTGATGAGTACGGCCATGATTTCCACATTCCCGGCAGCTGATGCCAAGTGAAGTGGAGCAGGAGTGTCCTTCCAACTGTCCTTGCCCAGGTCCCGCTTCACATCCGGATTGTCTAGGATCTTCTTGATTGTCTTCTTATGGATGTCGATGAGAAGAATGTTGGTGGCCAGACTGTCCTCCCATTTCAAAATGCCCGTGGCCATTTTGGGTGAATACGGCATGAAAGGGGCCTTTCAAAATGATCAAAGGACTGGATAGCTTTCTTTGTTGACCTTCATTGACATGGCAACCCACTGAGAAAGCATTTACTCGACTGCTTTGACGCATGTTTGGATTACATTAAGAAATGAAGGGACAAGCATTTAGACAGCATTCACATTTGACGCGATTATGTCTCATGATTCAATCAGCTATATTTGTTTTCTCAAATGTGACGGAAGTTGGAGAATGACATTACAACAAAATTTCTTCAACCTAACAAACTGTCATCTTAAATGTGTCCACCTAATGATTTTTGCCTTTATGCTAAAGATAATGAACAAAAACAATATGAAGCGACCAATAGCTTTCGTCAACAATAAGTAGGTAAAATTGAACTATAATGTTCATGTAGGTATGGTTTCGCCAATATAAATTCACATGGAGTATCTAATTTGAACAGTCGAATCTGTTTTTTTTTTAGTTCTATTGGACCGCCCCACCAATTGGATCAGGATGTATCGATTTTCATGCCATGATCGAGGAGCGAAAAGATGTTTGGTATGCCGACGATGGGAGTCTCACGTACACACTTTGTGAGGATAAGAGCCCGTTGGCTAAACCTCCGGTACATTCAAGAACATGTTCTACTTGATCATTTGGTACATCACGTAATACACATTAATTGATATTTTGTTCAGATCATTGAACCATGCTGCGCCTGCAATGAGGCCAAATACGAGGTCTACTTTGAAGGCATCTGGTCGAGGCACACCCATCCTAAGGACTTTCCTCCGGATGAATGGCAGACCGAATTCTCTCAATTGATTGGAGCCAGTCACAACTTGAACTACTCGTTCGTACATTTGAATTTTTATAATTCAGTCTGGTCATTCCTGGAAACATGAACGAGAATACTAAATTTGACCTGGACGTGAACGTGTGTTTCAGATTTTGGGAATATGGACAAACAGCCACCCAAGCCCTTCAGCTGTTGGGAGAAAAGGGCATTACTTTCCGCTTGGAATCCCAGATGAAGCTCTTCAGTGATAGCATAAGGTCGGTCATCAAGGCTCATGGTCTTCAACAGAGATCCAATGTCATGGGGCGGACATTTGCGGTGTTCCGAGTGGACCCAAACCACCACCTTTTGTCTTTGGTGTCCAAGGTTCTAATTCATAGTTTCTTGTACTTCAAGTGTCCAACCCGTAACACAGGTCTCTTTTCAGATGATACCAAGTCCTGATTGGATTGTGGGACTGTCCAAAGAGAATTTATGCCTGGCTGATTGCACTTGGGTGGAGAACCGAGTGATCGATTTGTACCCCTGGGACATTGGTACTCAAAGGTAACCAGTCATTGCCGAGTCTGATTGCAGAAGCAAACACTGGGCGATAAAAGTAACCAAACGAAATATGTCCTTTTAGTGGGATGAGATATGACTCACCTGATCAACCCACCAACCCAAGGAGCAAGATTCAGCGGATTACCTCAAGTAACCCAAATGATCCAGAGTCCCCTTTCTTTGATGAAACAAGTAAGCCTTTGATTAGATTTTACCTTATTCTTTTATCGGATTCTGTTCATAAACGTAAAATTATCAAGATGAAATATCCTCAAAATTTGCCATTTTACTTTTTATAAGACTCAGGAGTCTGGTCCAGTTGTTTTTGAGTTTTCCTCTCTTATGGTGGTACCTTATTTGCCTCCCTTTAGGTGCTCCAATGAAACCTGCTGCACGCCTGCACATCTTAAAACAACGTGAATACAAGAAACCCTGTCCACCTGGAAGACTTGGTCCCATTAACAACATGAACCCAAGTTGGAGTGCCATTGGTGGAGCATTCATGCCAGACTCCTCCTCTTCCTACCCTGACGGATCAATGGGCATGCCTGGTTCCATTGGGCAAATGAATCCAGGTTTCGTAGGCCTCACGAAGCTCTCAACTTGGAGGCAGATAATCATGATGACTTTGTGAAAATAGGAATGTACGGCGGGGAGAATCAAAACTATGGCGATCTCTCCGGAGGAGGTGGCGGCAATGGTGGAGCTCTAGGAGGCGGACGATATGATCCACCAAGCAATAACTATGACAATCAGAATAGCTATCTCTATGGGGAAGGTATTGGTCAACCTACGGAAACCGAACTTTACGGACAGGGAGCAGGTCGGTGCCTCGTGTGCAAATGTAAATATGTATTGGACCCACCGCTCTAAGAACAAGGGTTATTTTTAAAGGAGGATATGATCCCTACGGACAAGATGCTGGAAGCAACTCGCCTTACGGCAGCCGATTCCCAACCACAACTGAACAACAACCCAATGAAAACTCAAACTCTTTCTTTGGGAATCTGTTTTCTGGCGGAAACTCCCGAAACGACCAAGAAAATGAGGAAGACAACGCTTGCCAGGTTTCCGAATTAATTGTCTACCTTAATTTAACCATAAGAGGGCTCTATTTGATTTTGCTTTTCTCTTGGCAGTTGACTGAATGGGGTCAATGGGAGCCTTGCTCTCAGACTTGCAGTGGACCTGGATCGTCGAGGGTTCGATGGAGGGAATATGTCTACAAAATGTGAGCCTACCTCTTTCAACCTTTCAGTTGTCTTCTTTGTTGTCCAATTTTTCTTCAAGCACCGTTAAAAAATGGCCTTGATCCCGGCGTTTTGTTCTCAAGATAAAGTTGATCTTTTGCACAAACTTTACTTATTCTACAGAAAAGCGCGGTACAGCAGTTGCCAAGAACAACTAATGGATAAGGAGCCTTGTCGAGAATTGCCCAAGTGTGAATCTCGGGATTACGGGCAAGCATACAATCCCTTCAGAGAGTTCCGCGATGATCGCCCATGGTCAGAAAGGGGTCTCCAGTCTGGTAAGAGCAATGGAATTCGTTGTCATCTATCACTTGTAAAATAGGCACTGGAATCTCAGCAATATTAAATTTTCTTTTTCCTCCCTTTTCCACTAAAAAATGTTTAAAAAAAGTGATTTTGTTTTTTTGTTTTGTTTTTGCGGACTTTTTTATTCCATCTGATCATGTCATCCCAAGCAATTCAAGATTGAACATTTCTAGTTCTTATTTTGTAGTATATTAATATAATTTTTTTATCCGTCAATGATTTACAGATGGTCTGCAGTAAATGAGAAACGAAATGGGTTGATAGATTTGATGACTTCATGCTGCCGAAAAAGCTTTTTTGAAGTAATTCATGCGCGCAAAATCTATTCGGAAACAATGAAGCAATGTTTTTGACATTTAAAATTGTCTACATGTTTCGATTTGGTTGAAAAAGCTTAAAATTTTCAAAAACAAGCGTGTTGTTGTCCTGACGCTCTTTGTTCTACCCCCTCCAGATGCTTTGGGAGCCGCTCCAGTCAGTTACTCCTACGATTCCGGATCCAAGAACTACGATCCATCGTTCCAATCCAGACCCTCTCCATACAATCCTCCATACCGCAGTGACGGTGCCCAACAAAATGATGAATCCCATGCTGGAGAGGATGAATTCTCATCCAATTCCTATGGGAACTCTTATATATACGGGCACAGTGATACAAATGGGTAAGCATCTGGTTAAAAGGTGCGAGGAAAGTGCCTGAGACACCAAGAGATTCTAACCATTTTAGGGATGTTGATCTGCCTCGATATTCAAAACTGAATGCCTTGCCCGATGAATACGACGTGGAAGATCAAAATTGTCAAGTGACTCAATGGGGAGCTTGGAGTGATTGTTCAAGTCAATGTGGAACCGGCCATAGGTAAATGTAGATGGTAGGCCTTGAGTAAAAATCTGGGACCAATGAAGAAAGGACCCTCCAAGTTTAGGTTGCTACATGGCCTTGTATCAACCAGCTTTGTTTGTTTTGAAATTAGGGGAAAAGTAACTAATTAACGGATGGTTTCAAATGAAGAAAGCCAAAAGAAGATTTTCAGTGTTAATGATTATTACCAAACATTAGAAAACCGTATCGACGTGGATTTTTACCATAACTTATCTGAACCATAGATTTCTAGACACTGGATGTCGGACGACCGCCCACTCGGCTGGTAAAACAGTACAATGGATGGTCTCCTGGGAATTGATTACAAACCGGTTTATTGTACTGTTTAGCCAACCCCAGTGGTCGGTCGTCCGACATCCAGCGTCTAGAAATCTATGTCTGAACCTAACACTCATAACTCACCTATCATGTAATTGTGTTTAAGTGATTGCAGTTTTGATCAAGGCATTTGTAATTAGTCGCATTTCAGCCGATGTAAGGGAGAAGTTCACAATTATGAATCACCATGACATTTTGATCCTTCATTCACAACAGGATATAGTCGATGCATCACAAACATATATCAACGTTTGGCTGGACTAGCACCTCGTGCTCTTTTCATTTCCGATTAATATCAAGTTCATAGTTTTTTGAAGTGAATTATTTCTTTTGACTTATTTTTCTCCTAGATTCCATTTGATGTTTACGATTTTCATCTGGGCTTTACAGGGGCGCTCTAAGGGCAGCTTAACTTAACTGGAATCTTTGATTTCTGTTTTCAATGTGGTTTGCAGTCTTGCCCAAAATAAGAACTGGTTTCCAAACTGTTTGGACATTGCAAAAGGAAGGCATTGAAAATGTAGTTGACTTGCAATATTTGCAAGTTAGTGTAATGGTTAGGACTTTCATATGAAAGCGAGTAATTGTAATTCTAATTGATTACAATTGAAGTCCATTAAGAAAGATTCACACAGGTCTGTCTGATTACATATAACTTAGGTTCCTTAACACATACAACAAAAACACTTTTTGTGGAAGTATTTGAGACGAGAACGAATTGAATATGTGAAGCGATGGGAATTGCTGAATTTGCAAATACGCTGTGCTCTTTAAAACAAACTGTTGGGTTGCAGTAAACAGCAGAAACCAAGCTAAAACGAGGACAAAATGAACGATTCCTTACCCAAACCTAACACACACTCCGATCAAAAACCTAACAATAATAATTATCTTTATTATGGCTTTCAATCATGTTAACTCGTAAAATGAAGAGAAATATGTGCCTAAATTTCTAAATATAAAACATTAGTTTAAGCATGAGAGATTTCATTTACACCCAATTTAGGACTAGACAACGACGTTACACGGAGCACGACAGATCTGCAGGTTGTTCGGAGGAGTTAGACGACCAGGAGCCTTGTATGGGTCAAGGTAAAGGCTGCCCGAACCAAAAACCCGGCGTTACCGGTCTTGGTTTTGGCTTTACCAATCACAATGGCTACTTCAATCCCAATGCCAACATGATGTGCGCCATGACCTCCTGGGGAGAATGGAGTCCGTGCAGCTCCAAGTGCGGAACAGGCACGAGGGTGAGCTTATCTCAAAGGTCATAGGCTACTCTGCATTGGAAAAGAGGGCGGTTATGGACTTGCTTCTTTAGATGAGGATGCGACTCTTCCGGGTGCCTTTTGTGGACAACCGTCGGTGCGATATTAGTCTCATCGCCAAAGAGATTTGTTTGGGAACAGATGAGGGGTGTGACTCGTCCACAGGGTTCTTGAACGGCCCTGCCACGTATGATATGGACGCTTCTGACCAAGACGACGAATTCGACCTGGGTAACCTTGATATCATGGCTTGTAATTTATGAAGACGAGCAACCTAGAAGAGTGAGAGTATTCAGTATTTCCAGTGTCGAACCAAATGGATCCCTACTACCAGTCGGTGGACCCGTATAACCGCTACAACAACCAGTACGAGTTGCACGATAACGAGATCAATATCAGACCCTTGCCCGATCAACCCAGACATGTGTCCTACTCTTATCAACGACATGACGATGACTTTGTCTGCTCCAGTGATCCAGACGTAAGAAACTTCAAACCTAAAACTGAGGAATATCATACATGGCTGTGCTGTTGAAATTTGAATGAGTTTATATTTTTCAGTTGTGTTTCCTCTGATTAGTGGGAATTTGAACTTACTTTGGTTTTCAAATTGGTCTTTTTTTTTCTTTTGGAAACCTTTGGAAAAATGAGCCCATTTGATAAAGAAGGGTTACACTTAAGAATCATTCATTTGTTATCATCTTTGACACTAATTTCAGATGTGCAGAGGTGGGCATCATTAACTAAAAGCTTACCCCACTAATAATAAATCCGGCTCATTGTTCTAAAGGATATTATCGTTGTTTGGACCAGAAATGTGACATTCCTTGTTTGACCTATCAACAAATACGATAATTTATTTTGACTTTGACTTAATAAACAAAATTCCAAAAAAAATTTGCATGGACTTTATTCCCCTAGGCTGTTCTGCGTCAGAGTTAAACAAAAAATATGTTTCAAGATTATACGTTAGTTTAATGCCAACAGATAGGGCATGCCAACGATAAATAGAATTAATATTTGTGTTTTAAGGGATATGACACCTAAAGGCGTTGGTTAGTCCGTACATATAATATGGAAGTAAAAAGTCCGTCAAAATTGACAAAAGAGTTCAAGACAATAATTCTCGAAACATCAATTGGGAAGCAGGCGTAGCCGGCACGAAATATCAACATAAAAACCTAACCTGTAAATCTACTAAAAGTACAATGACATTCATTACAAGCAACAAAAAATGACAATTTCACGATTAAGAGCTCACCTTTACAACCTTTGTTGCTCAGTTCTCAGAGTTTCCCTTTTTGCAACAGGTCACCTTTGCGGCAATTTTTATACAAAAAAATGATCCGATTTTTATAAATACAGTTTTCCGATACTTCAAGCTAAGCACAAACTGAGGCCAAAGTTCACTTGAACATAGGTCAAATGATTCAGATTTGCCGTCATTTGTATCATGCAGCAGACCATTCGGCCTACTGATATGTTAATATTTGATGCTTAAGTTGTAAAAATGTTCTTCAATTGAGATCTTTTCTTATTGGACCTTTGAAATGGGTCATCTCATAATCAGATTCGAATATCGTAACTAATACTCTTGGGAGGCAAGTGGCACTCCCATCAAGCCAGAACCTGCGACTTCAATCTAGATTGGCTCCAACACCTTTCTGTGGTTTCACAACTGGGTTTTGGACCAATCCAGTTCTCTGGCACAGCTCGCTTTCACCCAAATCAACCAAATTCGGAATTTTTATTTTTGTTTCGAATCACGTTATTGCATAAAAAATGATCAAAATTAATTTACATCTCACACACAGTGCAGGCTTGTCATTGATACGCTTTCTTTATCAAGAGTTTTAGTTTCGAACCCTCCATTTTAGCCCGGATCCTGTCAAGGCCACTTTCCAAGGTGGTACTATGACACTCAAAGCGAAACCTGCAAAGAGTTCTCATACACTGGATGCAAAGGGAACAAGAACAACTTCATCTCCTACGAGCGCTGCATGAGTGTTTGTGGCAGTCAATTTGGCTCGCACAACTGGGATGTGGAGGAGCAAGGACCTTTTGGCAAGCTGAAGGCCATGAACTCCATCAAGATTGACCGCAACCCCAGGTAGGTGTTCAATGAGCAAGACTTACTTGTGAGGGTCATACAACTGCCAACTATGAGCACATTTCCAGGGTTATCATTGATTGTCAAGTATCCACATGGAGCGAGTGGTCAGAGTGTTCGAAATCCTGCGGCATTGGCTGGCAGACGGTGAGCTTTCTTTTTCCAATCCTTATTATTTGGAGCAATTGCAAACAAAGTCAACAACCCTTGCAGAGAGAACGTGAGATCATCCTGGAGACTCAAGGAGGAGGCAAAAGATGTCCCAGGAAACTCGAGAGAAGGAGAAAGTGTAGCAAGATCCCTTGCCCAACAGACAGCCGCTACTGGTACAGGGGTAGTTGGAGGTGAGGATTGCCTTTTTGGCTTGGCTTCTTTATCCATACCCCAAAACTGATTTTAACTACCTCCAGGCACATGGTGAGCAATGACGACGTTCAGCGGGCTGGAAAGTAAACACGAAGAATGATTTCAAGTCTGACCAACCCGCGACTTGCCTTGGGAATCCCTCGCCCCGGACATTTGGGAGCAGGACCCCTCGACACAGGACAATATGACGCGTAAACAAAAGCCACGTCCAGCCATGACTTATGACAATTCTGACACGGACAAATGGACGATTGACACCCCAGTAGGTAAATGGTTTCCCCACAGGCCCATTTGCAGGACCCCTCGACAACCACCGGACTTTTAGATGACACAAGACTGGATAGAATAACGACGAAAATTGACTGACTTGCTCCACAACTTGACAAAATCGACCCAAGACATTCCATTAGACCCAAACATTAAATAGCTACCCAATACCATAGTCACATCGATCTAGGACAGTCTGCTAACTGTCGACAACCTAGGATATAAGGATTCGTACACGTAATGTTACTTTATAATGATTGTTCAGGCAAAAGGCTTCATGTATAATGTTATTCAATAAAGTTACCCACTGCATCACACAAACTCATCCTGACTTCGAAAACTTTTCTGATATCCAAGCTCCATCGCGTCCTCATCAGGGTTTGGTGGTAGAATCAAAAATACTATTTTAGCGGGACTCCCCCCGCCAGTCTGCAGGTGTCCGTAGGCTCGGAGAACGTGAAGGGCACACGCATTGATGAGTCACACATTTCGAGTTAACAAAGACAGAGTTCTTGTTCGTTTTAGCAAGGACGACTGTCTTTTAGGATGGGGTTTGCATAGATAAGACCAAAGCCTAGGAATGGTACATTTTAATAATTTTTTTTTATGATCCAAAATGCGTGATGGAACTTTGTTTCTTTTTTTACCTTCAAAAGTGGTTTCATGATGCCATTGGTAGAAAACCTCTTTAAATAATCGTGTTCCTTGTGACCGTGATCAAAATGAGCAATGACCTTTCTTTCATATAAATGATGGAGATTATCTATTCTACATGACATGTTCTTGGTTTCAAATTCCACGAACATTATATATTTCGACCACATGAATCATACCTCGTTGTTCAAAACAAAATATTAATCAGGATGAGTCAAATGCCTTGTTGGAAAATACTGACTTTGTAGTAAGTTGTCAAGTTACAAATCTGAAAGCTGATTGAGACATTTCGTAACACTTGTCCGGACTATCCAAATTGCTAAAGGACCATATTGGCCAACAAATTCAAACTTGTTGACAGAGCAATCTCCGCTTCAACCCTTTATTGGCACTAGGATTGCAATCAATTCAAGGAAGAAATGTCATGAAAAAGATTGCACGCAAAAAAGAAAATCATCTGCTGACTGCACACTCCCAAGTTGGATCTGATTCAATGGAAAAACAAAACAAGATATGATCAAGAATCATAATCCAACAAGTGGTCAAGTGACGAATTGGTGTGAACTGATCTACGGGTTACATTGAACCTACCCTGTGACAACCGCCTCTGGATGGGATGTCCATGAGCCCAGTCTTCCATTCCATGGGGTTGGTATGCGGAATGCAATTGCCACTCGCCGTCCTGGTTTCATCAGAAGGCCCGGACAGAGTTCAATTCAGGCATCCCATTCACCTACCGGCATCTCGATGCCTCATTAGAATCCATTGGACATTCCAATGTCTCACCTTGATGTACATACTTTACAGAAAGCGCCAAGAGGCCCCTAAATCTTGAGTTGTTACAATAGAGGAGTAAATCTGGAACCTGGATTTGGTCAGACGGTTTTCGAAATGGCCTCGCTTGGGACACCATCGGTGGGGTGTCAGTAGGTTGGATGAGGATTTTGGTGTCTTGAGTCAGGCGGTGGATGGAGGGTTAGCCTGCACAACTTGAACCGAACCGAAATGGGGACGGGGCGGGGGGGGGGTGGGCAGGGACGACCGACGACCGACGACCAGACGACGACGGCGAGATTAGAACCGAGAACCTAAGCTGCATGCAGCTTTGGATGCGTGGATGTGGCGCCTTGGCGATTTTCTAACTCTTCCCGTAGCAGTGAATGTTCCAAAGGTGACTCAGTGGCGTTCACTAAAAAGTAGCCACGGTAAATGGATTCTATATAGGTATTTATGACGGAATTCGGAGAGTTGACTAGTCACAGAACCTCTCGCATTGAGTGAGCCCGGATCTAACCAATTAATGGGAAGGTTCAACATTTCACCTTTTCCTTGATGAATTTCATTGCCTGAAACTAAACTGCTAGGGCTATAGCTGATACTTCCCTAGTGTTCAATTGAAAATCTGTTCTCCATTCATAAGTCTTTATTGAGTTAATCTATTATGATCTTTCAATTCATTCAATTTCCTTTGCAAAGTGTTCCATTTCCTCTTTTTCTTATCTTACAAAGACTAGCAGCGCCTTTCTCTTGTTCAAGAAGTTAAAACCACATATTTTTGGTTTGTTCTAAGTGTGATATGGTATTTGTCAGTGTTGATTTCTATTCATTCATTGCTCATGCACCCATCATTATTCATAGTTGAGATTTCTCTGCATAAATACACTTACACTAAAAAGCAATATGAATCGATTCAACACCTACCATCTGCCAATCATATACTTGAGGAAATGAAAAATGATTAGTTTTAAAATCAAGTGAGGCACACAACAGAGATTTGTTGTAATGCTAAAGGGTTATATCAACATGTTTATGTGCTATGAAGTAAAGTATATCCATTGAAAAGTCTTCTTTTTCAGTTTGTTTGTTTCTTCAACCTTAAACTACTTACTTTTAGTCAGGAAACAAAATAACGCATCTGTTAAGCAACAAAGGAGTATATTTGTGGAACCCATGTTACTGTTTGATCATCAAAAGATACTTCCTCTACACCTTGGAGTTTACTTGGTCTTTGCAACCCTGTGGGAGCAATTGACATCTAAAATTGCACAAGCCAGTATTTGTCAAATTGTGTGTCCTTTCATCCATTATGATCCAGATCAAGCCCTCATTGACTTAATTCATTAATTCATTGGTGGAGTAATAGTCCTGAATATTTCATTTTCAAGGTGTTGGGAATTGCCCACCCAGTAGTGGGGAAAAATTGCTCAACAAGGCATTCATAGTTTTTACACCAATCATATGACTTACATGCTATTGGATCTTCAAACATGGTCTCTAAAAGTGGCAATCTGCTGCAATCAAGCATGGTTTGGATACCCTGAGCCCATCATGCATGTCCATCTAGGGATCTCTTTCTCCCTCTTTTGGCGTGCTCTCAAAGCGAACCTCCTCCAATGCGATGCCGACCGTTCTGGCTTTCAGTGATCCGAGAACAAAGTACAGTAGTACACTACTCCAGGCCATAAGAGAGAGAGAGAAGAAGCAAGTAGTAGTAAGTACTACCGGTATTCCCCTTCTGGCTGGCTTCGTATCGCTCTTCTTACTCTTCCATTCCGAGCCCACATCCGAGTTTGTCTGCTCTCAACCTGCGTTTTCAGTTACCACACCAGTCAGTCAGTCGGCTAGCTGGAGTTGAACAAAGTTTTTGTGTGCCTGAAGAACGGAGGATCGTTTTTTTTTTGAGCGGCCCGGACATTTTTCAAGTCAACTTACCAAGTGACCTTTTGAGTGTGCCAGAAGAAATCCTCCTCTCCTCTCCGCAACCTGAAACCAAGGTAAAACTCATCCGTTCATTGCAATGTCCTCCATTCTTTGGAGGATTTCATGTAGAAATTGGGTCCAAAAGCAACCTGTTGCAGAGAAATACGGTAAATGTAACGTTTTGGTGGCTGCTACACTTCCATAAATTCGGTGGTTTCTTTTCTCCGTCAGGTGAAAATGAGTTGGCATCGCTGAACAGACGTTAGAGATAAGACGACATTTGTTTCAAACTAGGTGTGTCCCGATTCTGGGAGATTGTACAAATTGAGTGTTTTGATTCTCACCCCCGCCCTTGATATATTGAATGTAGCCAAATATGTAGCGGTTGTTTTTACGGAGATTTGCGAATGAAGCGAATCAATTTTCGAGATGCCAGACACCTTCAATTGGTAATTCGAGAGGGTCTCTCAAGGTCTTTGCTTCTCATTTGGCTCTGTGAGAAAAGGGAAGAAAAAGAAAAAAGATAAGTTTTAGCAGTATACTTCCAGTTGATGAGGCTCTTTGAGTTCAAGGAGTAGAGTGTTTACGCCATTTACATAAGATACCTTTGTTTGGCTTCCTAATACACCGGTACGATAGCAGATACGCCCTCATCCTCTATTTGAAGATGTATTCATGAAATGCAGTTTTATTGGGTACTTGCCGTAGGGCAAGTCTCATGAACAAACATCACCTAGAGATAGGAGAAGTTCAATGTGGAACTCGATTTGCCTCGAAACATCAAATCAAGCCAATCCTTTTCTTCCCAATAATTAGGCATGTTCAATTCAAGCCTTCCTTGACTTGATCGTTTGGCAGAGACTGAGAAGTTGTCACATGTGGTTGGAATGGTTTTACAGACAGACCACATGCTACGGTTTTATTTGCTTTTATTGTCGGTCACTGACTCTAGCCAATGTTGGAGGGACAAGGAGTTGAATGAGTCATATTTGTTGGTCCGCAAATTCAATGAAATCCTATGAAAATGACGTGTCTGTCCAATTACATGGACTGCTCTTGCTGGACATTGAGTACGCATTTCAATGTTGTTTTCAATTTAAATTTTTCAAGCCGAGATTTACCTTTGAGGTTACTTGCGAGGACAATAGGTGCTTAATGTTGTTTTCTTTATCTTCAGATCAACAATCATGTCTGCCTTGAAAGACCTTCCCAATCTCCAAGGCAACATCAAAGATGAGATCATGAGCCCTCACAAACTCAAAGAGACTCTGGTAATACCATAAAATAATAATGAATTAGTAACATCATAGTATGATAGCAAGGTCAATGTTGTTTTCCACAAATGTACTTCATTGCATCAATAGTATTGTGTAAAAAAATATCACATTTCGGCGGGTTTTACACCAGATCGAATCAAGGAAGAGGTGAATTATGCCCCCAAAAGCTGTATCTATTGAAATCTGTGAAATTGATCCCAAGGATTGGCTCGTTCTCGAAAAAGTGATTCGAAATGGGATTTGTTGTGGATAATATAAATTTGAATTCGAATGTTTTTTTTTTGGTTTAGAAGTCCTATGATAGAAATGAGCAAGTCTTGACCTAAAGTATGATTCACAAGAACTTGTCTAAAATCACTTCTTCTAATAAGCTGTATTCTTTAGATCACTGAGAAGAATGTGCTTCCCACTGCCGAGGACGTCCAACAAGAGAAGACTCATCAAGGTCTGATTCAGGGCGTTGAAGGTTTCAATGTGGACCAACTGAACCATGTGAAAACCCGACAACCTGCCACCGGGGGTGAAAGTAAGTACAACGGCTAGCGCAAGTAATTCTCACGGGATTTCTATGCTTGAAACAAAGGCCACCTTTCCTGTGGAGGTGGCTTTTTCTATGACTTTTGGTGTATCGATAATTTAATTTTTGACCAACAAACGCTAAAATGTAAAAACAATCATTGAAGTCAAGGCCCTCAATTAATTAGTAAGCTGGACAAAAGGTTCCTCACCAAACGACCCAGGGGTTTAGGAAGGATATTTGGTGAGCTTGTTAGTGCAAATCCCTAATGGGAAGAGGGATCTGGTTCGATTCTCCTCCCCGATTTTTCTCAATGAAACGTGTACACACCAAAAAGACGTGTGACGGACTCAATCTAGCTCAGACAAAAACATTGCCCAGAGTGAGTGAATAAAACATTTTTTTTTTATGAACCGACATACCTCATGTTTACGAGTAAGGCAAGAATCAATCAAACTACACATTGGACATGAGCTGATAAGGTTGCGTGAGGTCAGGCTTTGATGTTACGACTTATTGCTACAACTTATTTCTTCTTCCTTTTAACAGCCCTGAAGAATGAAATCGCATACAAGAAGTCGTGTGAAGCCGTGAGTAGCTTTCCCAAGGACAATCTCAAGCACGTGGAGACTGTGGAGAAGAACCCTTTGCCTGATAAAGATGGTGAGATAGAATACCCTGGATTTTGTTGGTTAATGCGAGTTCCTGAAATGAGTTGTTTTCTTTGTGGACTCTTTTTTGTAGCTATTGCCCAAGAGGCTGAACATATGCAGTTCAAGCAGGGCATTGAAAAGTTCGACAAGGACAAACTGTCCAATGTTGAGACCGTGGAGAAGAATACCCTTCCATCAAAGGAGGTGATTGACCAAGAGAAATCCGCTTAAGCCATCCATGGAAGGCCATTGCCACACCAACCAACTAACTGTATTGCATTTCCCTTGCTTGCAAGATGAAACTTTGTAAAAATGAATGAAAAAGTAAACATATTTATGTTTTTGAGGAAAATATTGCTGGATAAAATTGAAAGACAAAAAAACTACATGCCCCGTTTGTGAGCTCTTGTCATTTATTACTTAATTATTGCTGCCTTGATGAAATAAATTCATTTCTATGATATTTATACAAGAGAACACATTATTGAAACTTAAAGATGGCATGTCTGAGAATATTCCTGAGAAAGTTCTTCATGAACCCAATGTGATCATCTGCTTTTTAATCTAGTGCCATTTCTGAAAAAGGACGGACTCATTTTTATTGTAGTTTTAGCCACGTTACGGATCTTGTGGTGCTGAAATATCGGAAAAATTACATGACGGAAATTGTGTGGCCTATTTTTACAACTTGTTAAGTGAATCGTTCTGATGCTGGACTGAATGCGAATATACCCAGTTAGCAGACTTGTGTCATTGGCACAAGTCAAGGATTATTTGGCTGTCAGAGGTCGCATGAATGGGAGAGTACCTAGAAACCCAGGATGACCCAATGATCAGCTCCCAAAAAGCCCGGACTCTAGAAGTTTTTGGGTGACAGTCCTAGTTTGAGCTACAAGAAGCTAGATTGCCGCTTTAAAACCCTTGGACATTAAACAGGCTAAAACGGGTCCAAAAATGTAGCTAATTTGGAAATTATTTTTCTACAATTTCCCCAATCTAAGAGTCTTCCCCTCAATCTGGTCTGGTTTCCATCAACAGCAGGTTCAAGTGGTCGTGCAGAGTAGGCTTCAATACATGAGAAAAGCTGAATGAAACATGGCTAGCTAGGTGCCTGTGTAAGGCGTTTTGTTCTACCTGTACCTTCCCGTTCAACGCCATGCAGCTTTGCGCTTTTTTGGGACATATCCTCTCCAGCTCACCCTAGTGTCAAACATTTGAACGTGATCTCGACGTATGCTATTACTTTATAAATGTAAACAATTATATATGCACGGGTTTGAAATATTACTAGTACTTTGTTTTCAAACATGTTCAATAACATTTACGTTTCAGTTGTAATACAATTACTTTCAGTGACATTTTAATTACATTTCCCTTTGCTCTTGTACAAGAGACTGTAAGCGAATGTTTTATGGACTCTGTTCTTGC
>NC_081451.1:17602042-17634446 GCF_007210705.1 Tigriopus californicus
TTTAGCTTGAAGGACCTCAGTTAGGGTTCTCAACTTGAGTAAAAAGAAAAGGTACTGCCGAGCAATCAAAGATCAAGAACGAGTCTTGAAGCAACCCTTTGTTCGAGTCCTAGAAAGGCAAGGGTCACGTTTTGACACTCAATTATGCATTTTTTATTTTTACTTCTGTACCCCCTTTTGTGAAAGATGGGAGCCCTAGCTAAAGTCCTTTGATCTAAAAAGCTGCCTTTCCGGTTCAGTAGACGAGAGCTGAAGGGTTCAGCCAGTTCCAAATACAAAGATATTCACTTTAAAATCTTACCTTATTTTCAGCCAAAAAGGAAGTCACACTGACGAAGACAGGAAACCATCATTTTTTTGCTTGAAAATTTACGACTAATTCCTCACCAAAGTAAAGTGCAATGTCATGGATCTTTAAATTTGATCCTAATGCACGATCTTTATCAAAAAGTCATTTTATTTGGAACTTATTTTGTGAAGGAATCCTTGGTGGATTGTAAATATGTCCAGCTTGGCGTGGGAGAGAAAAAACGAGGGCCACACCAACCATTCAATGACCTCAGCCTGGATTTAGTAAATTTCGTGAATTTCTGATAACCAACTTACAATGCGAAAAAACTTCAAACAGACCGCCTTTTTACGCTTGAAAAAAAACTGAAAAAGATAGCATTTTCCCCCAATCGTTGAATACCAATCCAAATCATTCACGTAGTTGTTGACGAATGGTATTACACATTAGCGATGGGGATCAAATTAATAATCAGGGGGAGAGGTTGCGACCAGGGCTACCAATTTACATTTTCAATGGCCTATGACATTACTGGTGGAATTTCCGAAACCCGATAGTCAGCCTCCAAAAGTAACCCTGATTTTTCTTCCGTCAAATCAGGGTTGTTTTTTTGCTCTAACCTAAGTGTTTGCGTTGCGATGGAATAGGCCGGTGCTTTCGCTATCCACGTTTTCTGGCAACCTTGAATTTGAAATTTGATTTGATCCCATCACTAGTAGACACCACCATTGCCAACAATTTAGGCATGCTTTAATCAGAAAACGCTTTAAGTCTGGAACACTCTTGTGAACCTTGGGATGTGCAAGAATGAATCATCCTATACAATCATGTTAAGAGAACACATGCCCATGTGTAAAACGGACGGACAGTTATCACTTATTACTGTATGGTTGATGCATAAATTTCCGCATTTGGATTTAAATCCTATCTTGCAAGAGGGTCAATAAGCGCTCTTCCTAGGGAGGTACTTTTTGCCAGCTTTCTTACCGCTACTGATGGAAAACGTATTTTTTGCATTTTGCTCTATATTCATAAAATATATGACCCAAGTATGAATGAGACTCGATGGATCAGTCTAGCCCTTTAATATAGGGTTGATTAGGAATTTTGATCAAAAACTTGTCCAAGCCTGACTTGAATACTGCTTCTGGCTCAAAGTCTGATTCATATATTCCGTTGAATCATTGAATATTAGAGGGAAGCACATAAAACAATGAAGGAGCCCGAGAAAGTGGACTTCATTGTTCGAACTAGCCTGGATTAACGAGGGCTTGAAGGTGTGTTGCACTAGAAATGACCCTATAACCTGGGTTAGGAAAAAGCTCATGAATGGTTTTGTAAAAATGTACCCCTCGTACCTTCAATAAATAATGCAGCTCCAACTTCTAAATTCTTCTAATACGAGATCTCTCTCATTCTTGAAATGTTCGGAGTGAAATGTTTTTGATAATGTTCGACCTTTGACAAACCTGCTGAACTCATTGGAGCATATTCAAGAATAAAGAGGCCAAGCATATTTAAGATGTGGCTGGACATTCGACTTGTACAAAGCAAGTATCGTAATACTCTCTCTTGAGCTAAGCACCCTCCGACATTGGGTTTTAATCTTATGACATCTAGGCTTAATATTCTTGCCATGTTTGGGCTGCTAATACATAATAATATTATATACAATATTTTGCTTCAAGGATAAAATGGTTTAGTAGCTTGACATTCAAAGCGTTTGCCATTGCTGTGGAACTAGAAAAGTAAGAAGGTTATGGCGCAAATGTTATAGGTCCTAGACCAAATCTACTCTTGGGTTGCTGCGAGTAATATGGCACTGAATGGAATGAAATTCCGCTCAATAACCTTTGGGTCGACGCCATTAGACACTTCACTATTAAATGATGAATGTAAGGACATTCAGCAGGTCTCATCCATCAAGGAATTAGGTGTAGTCCTCCAAAATAATGGAAAGTTCGATGAGCATATCCAGTTGAAAGTGGGTAAAGCTTTTCAAATGTGTGGTTGGATATATCGCACGTTTAAGTCCAGAGATAGTGTCACGATGCTAACTCTGTACAAGTCGATTGTTCAGCCGCATCTTGAATATGCATCGCCTATTTGGGCTCCAATTAGTTCAGCAGGTTTGCAAAAGGTCGAGCAAGTCCAAAGATGTTTCACTAGGAACATCAGAGGAATGAGAGAGCTCTCATATTGGGAGAGGCTAAAAAGTGGACTGTACAGTGTTCAGAGAAGGTACGAAAGGTATCTGATATTGTACGTCTTCAAAGGCTTTGTCCCAACCCAGGATTTAGAGTCAATTTTAGTGACCACAGAGGCTTAATGTACATTTTGAGAGCACCTTCAAGCCCTCGAGAATCCGGGCTAGTTAAAACCATGAAGTCCAACTTTCTTCTTTCTCGGGCGCCTTTATTGTTCAATTGGCTTCCCTCCAATATTCTTAGGTGGTATTTAGGCGTTGATTCAGTGGCAGGATTTAAGTCAGGCTTGAACAAGTTCTTGACAAAAAATCCTGATCAACCCTATATTCAAGGGCTAGCCATATCCGCCAATTCTAATTCGTTGGCTGATCAAACAATATATGAAAATAAAAGGTTAAATAAAATGAATAAATGTTTCGTCTTGAAGTGCAGAGATTCCAATTCCAGTAGCGGTAAGGAAGTCAGCAAAAAATTACTTTTTTCAAGTCTACCTTGATAAGTGCCAGTGGCTTGGAAAGTGATCTCTCCTTTGGGTGCGGCAAGCAACCTTTTGAAGATGATCTTTTAAGATGTAAAGTCGGAAGACACAACTCTGTGCAGCAAATTACTCGCCTATTAGATTAATTGGTTTTTAGTGACAAGCTGAACCTGCCCTCGCATTTAAAAGTTCCCTAATATTCAGCTTTGAAATGTTGACGACCGCCAAGGTTTTGATCCAATGGCCACAAAATTGTGTTCCCCTTCCCTCATAAATAATGCATCGAAGAATATTATCAAATGTCTTAGAAGTCTCATCATCGTTTTGTTTGGCCCCAACCCTCACTTACGCATGACATATTTTTCATTCGTTTCATTCGTTTCTAGGAGCGGATTTGCGTTGTTCATACAAGTCTCCTGATTCTGGCCAGTTGGGTGTGAAACATGTTCGGGTTAATATACATTCAAAGCATGCTTTTGTTAGTGTTCATGGCTTGTTCGAAAATGGTTGGAAGTTTCATCGTGGGATCTGGTTGCGGAATAACCACAGAAATTGTGACGAAACACCGAGTTAGTACCTCGTCGGATTTTGTTCCATGTCAGTTCATCGATTTCGACAGGAATGACAGAGTTTTAGCAATTTATCGAAATTGGGTTCCTCGTAAGTGTCTTTGGTACAAAGGAAAAAAGCTGAATTAATTATTGATTCATGTTATTGTGATGTTCAATTAAATTAGAATTGCGAATTAAGGTCACAAACTTCGTCATGAAATGGGAATACAACATTATTTAACTTTATGGATGGGGATGGAGAGTGGAGTAATATTTCCTAAAAAATATTATTTGAAAACAAAACAATGTAAATGCTCTGATGAAAATGCCAAAATGATAAGGATTCCTCATTCTTAAAACTAAGAACACACTTTTGACCACGCAATTCTGACCACGAACATTTTGCAAGGTTTAGAATATAAAATCATCTGAAGCTCTGCTATTGAGGAAATAGCAGATATTTTGGCATTCCATACTTTCCTTTTAGCTTATTAGCCCCTAACACTTTCCGGGAATACAAATTGAATGATGAGAACAAATAAAAAATTGAAAAATCTAGTTCTGCCGAATCTCAAAACTCTCCCTGCACCTTCCAGACAAACAAGGGATTTCCCAAAATAAGGTGCAACTTGATCCGCCATTTCGAAAAGGTCAGGCTCCACTTTTCAAAGGAGGAACTTCACCAATATAAGAGTCCTGCCTTCTACCGTTTTGCCTTCCTTTTCATCCATTCAAACATTTTTTGACAATTTTAGGTCAATTTTTATGGCAATTTCGTTCATTTTCGTACTTGTGGCACTGAAGAGAACGAAGACACTATCCTTAGTGAAAAGTATCGAACTCTGATTCAGAAAATATGCAGTCAAAATTTAGCTCTTAAAAATTACATCATTTCACTCTCTACTTATGAATACCAAGTTAAATATGAGTAGCTAGCTTTCATCTTGAATTCCTCGGGATTGTATTGTCAACAGCAGTAAGTCCGCAAAAAACATATTTAAGCTTCCCTTGAAGGTAAAATAATTTCTTAAAATTTGGCTGATATTCCGGTCTGTTTCAGTTGTTATAGAATTTACTCAGTATCCGTAGGGAGCATGTAAGCGTTGATCAGGAAGAAGATTTTGAGACATACTTTCTGAGCAAATTTTGCAAACTGTCCCTTTGAAAAATTTATCTCTTGGAGGGAGCCCGTACAGGATGTCAAAAAAAGAAACACTGTGTGAGGAACTCTTTCTTTCAACGGAACAAGCACAAAACAGACATCGTGCAAGGGACCTCTAAAATTCTAAAGGGGAACTTCTTCGACAAGACAGTGATTTCCAACGTCTTATTTCAAGCGTATTAATGCGAAAACAAATATCATTGCCCTTGCAGATTGGGTCGATTGGAGCGAATGGAGTGCCTGCTCACAAAGTTGTGGGCGAGGAATTCAGTCCAGGATTGGCAAATGCGTCAGCAACGATATCCAAGTGGAGAGTGATCGCTGCTGGAGAGGGTTTCACCCCTTTCGTCGGACCTGCAATGATCACTCGTGTTCTGGTAAGTTTGATGGGCTGAGCCATGGACTACGTTAGTAATGGAGAAGAAAGCTCTCTGAAGCCACTAAAAAACGTTTTAGTTTTGCGTTACCTACTAATCAAGCGCTTGAACATGAAGATGGAATTCATTGAGCACTCTCTCAGCAGGAATGCATCTGATCAGGAGGTAATGCATAGCTCTACAAAACCTAGATAGAAAGACGTTCGACCTTGGACCGAACTTTCCACTCCACTACTGACGTACTCCATGGCTGAGCATGGAGGATATTCTTTGGTGTTTGAGGTCAAAAAGGAACGCGAGAGGTCCTTTTCTCATTTTAGTCGGTGTGATTTCTCATTAATTTCAGTTTCGTTAGTTTAAAGTCGTTGGGATGGGTTCCCTCTTTTTTCTTTTTTCTTCTTTCTTTAGCTTAGGGACACTGCTGGATCTTCTTTGTCAAAATATAGATTGAGAACAAAAAAAAGCAACTTGAAAAGAAATGGAGTCTGAAAAGTGTCAAATGTATTTTACTGCATACAAAAAAACGTACCGATTGGTTTTTATATTCTTAAAACAAAATGTCAGACACGCCAAAGACCTTGTTTTTTTGTTTTTCTGGAAAGAAGGCAAAATGTCATGACGTGGGTACACGCCATGACCCTCAACATGACAATAACAAACACATTCTCGTACCCATCATTGGCCTTTTTTTGGTTGGGGGTGCTAGGGTCGGCGGGTGCACCCCCCCCCAGCCAGCGAGGCCAGCCATCACATTATCCATATCTCAATCCCAATTCTGAAAGGAAGTTCATGGCTGGAATCGGATTGGTTCTTCGTCTACGCTTGTAGCTTGCGTCTAAAAGTTTCCTTTGGAGAAAGGTCGGAGAAATTATCTCTCATACTAGAAAACTACACTGACCACTACACAACATCTCCTCTCAAGAACATATATCAGAAAATCAGTTAACTCATATCACATTATGAATGATTAACTCTCTGAATGATTGGGATTTTTTTAGTGATCTTCATGGAACCATCTTGTATTATCATTAATTGATTGACCATTTTAGATTTTGCTTGGACATCCTGGGCTCCTTGGTCGTCTTGCTCAACATCGTGTGGTCCTGGTTTGGAAACGCGGCAACGTCTTTGTCAAATGCCGGATGGGAATCTAGGTGACGGCTCAATGTGCCAAACCGGATCGGCCATGGATCAGCAACCTTGTGATGAGGGAGCTTGTCAAGCTATGGCCACCACCACTACCACTACCACCACCACCACCACTTCAACAATAACAACAACAACAACTACCAGCACATCAGCTTGCCAATGTAATNAAGAATGGATCTGTTCGAATTTGTGCAGATTTGACCAAACTTAATATAAAAAGGTTGACCGCAACAACTACCAGCACATCAGCTTGCCAATGTAATTAGAATATTTTCTAAAGGTTTACATCTTAACAAAAGCCGTGCCTTCTTCTGTTTTGTAGCTCCGTGTGTCAATGGGAAGAAACTGGTGGGATTTGACGTTGTTGATTCCCAGGCATTTGCACAGAGTCAGTGCGCTCAAATTGGTGGATCTATGCCGAGGGTCAATTCCAAAGAGGCTCTGGAGAGTATTTTCTACTTCATTGACTCGGCCATCGGAGCACTAAATTGCATGAGTGAGAAATTATTTACATTTTCATGTTGGCTTTACAATCAGGGTGTGGCAAATCCCGCCAGTTTAACGAAAAGCCCGTTCTTGGGGTTTCCGGGCTTTCCAGGATGACTTACTATTTTCATGGCTCTCCAGACCGCCCAGAATTTTAAAGTTACTCAATCGTTTCTGTCATGTGCCCAAAAAAAACTCGGAAGCTTTTTGGCTCGACCACTTTCATGCCCTCTCTTGAGTGGAGGGTTAGATTGACTTTCTACATCAAATATGAAAAGCAACCCATCACCCTCAGAACACCCAAAGCAAGAACTGTAATGGATCAGTCTTACCGATCCCCGGGCATTGGTGCCAAGGCTCAGCTGATGGACACCTGGCGAGGCACAGGACTCTACTCTATACATCCCCGTCTTATCCTCGTCACATAGTAGAATATGTACGAGAGAAGCTAAACGAGTCATCCACGGTCATTCTCTTCATGTCCTGAGGAACATCGAAGCTCTCCTGCGTCTTTACGATGTTGCCAAGGATCAAGAACCGAACTCGGTTTCGGACGACAGGACAAGTGCCATTGAGCATAAAAGGAGTAGGGCCTCTTCTGCCCTCGAGAAATATGATAACTGCGTTAAAGCAACGTTTTTTTGTGGATGATGCCGATGCCAACATGGTAGCCGAAAAGACTGAAAGGCTGTCCAATGAAGCTTGGGATTCCATTACCGACGTTCAACAATGGATAATTCTCGCAAGAACATATAAGAAACACAGCTCGGCTAATCCCAACCCAATAGCATCTATTCAACCCTACCGCTCCGTTGCCCTTTCTCTACCCCCACTTGATGCTGAGGCAGATGTACGAATGTTGATGATTGGAGTTCCTCCCACTCCATCTTCTCAAAAGTCGCTGGAATTTCAGACCGCCCCGGCGACCCTCAAGTCTCCACGCTTTGGACATTTCTTACTCCCGAAATGTTGGGTATCGTTCGTGATGTGCTTGACATCCCCGTGAACACTAATCATTCTGTGGATCAGGTTTTTGAGGTCATCTGGAAACACCTGAGAAACCATCGATCTATCAATGTGGATGGGCATGATTTATTGTCAATGCGCCAATCCCCAGGAGAAAAAAAATCACTTCATTTGCTGCTAGATTGAAAAGACAGTGTCGGTATGTGGGCGACATTGATCCCGAATCCTTTATGCCTGTCTTATCCGAGGCCTTGGGAATGATGCTACTCGTTCTAAAATTCTTGAAACAACCCCGATGAAAGACCTGAATGGAACTATCGAACTTTTATAAGCTCTTGAGAGTGAAGATATCGACTCTAGCGCCAGGCATGAGAAAAACAACATGGTAGCTACTCTAGGTTCGTCCAAACCAAAAAAATTCACCAAAAACAAGCATCACACCANATATCGACTCTAGCGCCAGGCATGAGAAAAACAACATGGTAGCTACTCTAGGTTCGTCCAAACCAAAAAAATTCACCAAAAACAAGCATCACACCAAGTGAAAAATCATTCACTCCGGCAAAATAACAGCCAAAATTGCATGATATGTCAGACCAATTTCCGTGTTCGAATTGTGGGACATGACATGGATCAAACCTTTGCCCTGCTTCCTCCAGGGAATGTAGTACGTGTATTGCCACAACAAAGGTCGTTTTGCGAATATCTGCCGCAAACGGGCTAGAGAACTCAAACATACCAATTCCCGGTCATCATCCAAAACAATATCTGCAGTGATTGGGGCATCGAATGACTTCGACAAAAAGACTTGTGTCACTTCATTAGATGTTTTCATCTCAAAGCCCCAGAAAACGCAAGAAAGGCGAACAAATTTGTCAAAGCTCGGGTCTATTTTGATTGTACCTAATACCGGTGCCGTAGTTCGTCCCTTTTGATTTCCCATCAACCATAGTCGCTCCCATTGACTTGACCAATCCAAAAAGTGAATCCAAAATTTTCCAAGCGGTCAACCACATCCACAAAGAATTCCATGACGTTTTTGGGTCCGATGACGAATTATTTCCTATGCGGGCCCAATTCGATTTGCTTCTAGAGACGTGACTAAGTCTGAATTGGATCGATCAGTAAAATATCAAATTACTGAGCAAGTTGGTGAATGAGTGACCAGATGGTGCCATCCAATGGTGGTGGTCCCAAAGAAGAATGGATCTGTTCGAATTTGTGCAGATTTGACCAAACTGAATATAAAAAGGTTGACCGCCCGATTCATCCTGTAGTAACACGTCAAGCGGTAATTACGTCGATCCCTACTGATACATCTATCTGCATAACTCTACATAGATGCCAAATATGGATATTGGCAAATGCCATTGTCCGAAGAATCATCTGGTCTTACCACATTCATAACTCCCTGGGGGAAATTCCGTTTTTTGCGTGCACCCATGGGGTTCAGATTGCGACGGGTGATGCTCTTCAAGGTTTAACAAGCGTGGCCAAGATAGTAGGTGACAGTATCATTTATTCTAAAGATTCGAAATCACATATATATTATGTCTGGCAAGTACTCCTCCGATGCCGTGAATATGGAATCTCGTTGAACAAGTCCAAGTGTGTTTTGGTGCGAAATCTGAAGTGTCATTTGCCGGATGTATTATGAAGCCGGGAAAACACACAGCAGACCCTTCAAAAGTGAAAGCCATCGCTACCCCAACTTCTATAACTGCATTGAGAAGTTTTCTTGGACTGGTGAATCAACTTGACCAATTCTCAACATCCATCGCCACCGCGGCAAACCTTTTGAGAGATCTTTTGAAATGCAATTCTAACTGTATGTGGACTCGAGATCACGAACTGGCTTTTTCAAACGTAAAGAGTGCCTTAGCCTCTCCACCAAACCTCGCCCAGTTCGACCCCAAGTCGAGAAACTATTCTTTATACGGATGCTTCTCGTAAAGGACTTGATTTTCCCTTAGTCCAGAAGACCCCAGATGAACAACCTCGTCTCCAAGACTCCAAAACATGTTATGCCATGATCGAATTGGAAGCTCTAGCAATCAATCCTCTGGTCTGTTCAGAAATGCAGTCTTTTCTTGGCTGGAAAATATTTCCTCGTCGTTACGGACCACCGCTCTCTCATCCCAATTTTCAACGAAAAATCCATCATCAACCTTGAAAATAATCGTCTTCCATATTTCTTATCCAAACTAACTTCGTACGACTTAAAGGTCAAGTGGCAAAAGGGTTCCAATCATCTTCTGGCAGATGCCCTATCCAGAGCCCCAGTCAACGACCCGTGCAAAGTGGACCTTCAAATGCATGGAATTTCGAAAAGTTTATTCTTATCTGGTAACCAACAAGCCCATCATCCTCTTTTGACCAATTTGAGGACTTCTGCTGCCAAGGATCGGGACTATCAAATTCTTTTAGAAGCGGTAACCAATGGAATCCGTATCAATGCCTCTAAAAAATTCGTCCAGCATCTCAGTCAATGATGGTCTTCTGTCCCATGGTCATAAAGCCCTCGTCCCCGCTTCGCTCCGTCCAGAGATTATTCGTCGTTTACACGATGGACATCAAGGCATCAATGCAACCCGTCGACTTGCTCGTCAAGCCATTGTTCGGCCCGGACTGAATTCAGAAATCAAACAAAACTTGTCAACAAACGCGACCGTCTCAACCATTTGAACCTTGCATCGCCGCCGACATTCCTCAAAATCCCATGGATGAACTTCATATTGACTTGTACGAAATTGGCGGAAATCACTTTCTTGCTGTAGTTGATCGTTCCACTGGATATCAATTTGTTTATCATTGGTCACACGCCCCAACATCTAGCCAAGTCAGTATGGCTCTCTTGAGGATTTTCTCATCATTTGGAACCTGTTTGATCATTCGATCAGATAATGGACCATAATTTTTTTCCTTCAATTTCTGTGACGTTATTCGTCAATGGAAATTCAGTTGGCGTCCGAGCTCACCGAATAATCCTTAATCCAACGGCCTTGATGAACTCACTCTTCGCACATCAAAGGAAACAATGTCCGGATTGGGAGCTCAAAATCTGAACCCCCGCTTCCTGGAAGCCCTCCTTTTTCTCCGGAACACCCCACGCCCATCACAACAAACATACACGGCCTTTATCCGAACTTCTCCATGGCACCCATGTCGAGGTTCAACATCCTATTTCAAAAAAGATGGCAGCCCTGAGGCATTATTTTAAGCAAACACGATGGCGGACACTCTTATGCCAATTTGCTGAATGTAAAAAAATTACACATGGCATTCGTCGAGTTTTAAAGCCTTTTCCGACACCAATCACTATACTTTCAAATACTGATGAACCTTCTCATTCTTCCGCCCAAGATTTACCTTCGCCTTCAAATGCCAACACTACAATACGTCGATCTCACTGCAAAAGAAGAGCTCCAATTCGTTTCACTTCGAATTGAAATCTCCCAATGGGGAGATGTAGTGGATCTGTTTTCCCGATCCCCAGGTATCGGTGCCAAGGCTCAGCTGATGGACTCATGGCGAGGCACAGGACTCTACTCTACACATCCCCGTCTGGATATAGGATTTATATAGTAGAATATATATATCATTATAAGTTCCTCTCTTCATCTTTATCACCACAACATTACAAGATCTTCTTTTGGCATGAATATGATATGAATCGCGTCAAAGTGAATCCATTGGACTAGGTGACCCTTTCTGTTATGACACTAGCTAACAAATGCTACAAGGAAAAGTGTTCAATAAATGAACTTGTTTGCCCTGTTCGCGGCTTAAGAAGATAGCGTCCAGTGTTTCCTAATTTCGTATCACACGGCACCACGCCTGAGCACGGACTTCTGGAGATTTGGACTATGAACGGAAGCAAAAAAAATCATCTCTTGAACCGATCACTTTGTTCCAAGTAAGCCCTTGATATTTCCGCAAAATCTTGTTGAAGCGATGAACATGGCCAAATTTGAGCCCAAAATATGCTTAGAAAATTCAACAGATATGTCCAAAATTTTGTAATAAACACACAATATTAAGTTCGAATTTTCGGCCTGCTCTTGGTCAGCATTTGATAATATAACTTTGAAACGAACCACTTTACAAGTAAATGAATTTATTGAAGAGATTTTTACATAATTTGTTTTTTTTTTCTTTTTTGTTGTTTTTTATGAGGAGCCCGATTTGGCAGGAAGCTCGTGCAGAGTCCATATTCTAGACGCTCGTGGCCTAATTTAAGTTTGAAAGAGGACTGAAATCGGCCAGAATATGTTATCCTGTCATAACTCTTTCAAAAGGTATGTGTTTTCTCAGACTTTTCTAAAACGGGTAGATTTTTTTCCTAAATCCGGTCTTGGGGATTTCTGGATAGGATTGATTTCCGAAATTATGCCGTAACTAACCCTGGTCTTGATAGAAATAATATAGCTCAAAGTGGATAGTGGAATGATCGTGTGATCTAGGTTGCGTCCACATACGTTTACACATTTCCGATATTACGTCTTTGTTTTCCATTCGTCTTTTCCCACGTCATGTTCATTCCACCGATTTGCGCAGATCAGATATACTGCCTACTGATGGGAACAAACAAGTTTTCCAAGTTTCCAAATCGACCAAAGCAAACATCACCAAACCAAATATTTCCAAATCCCAAATCATAATCAAACACACCGGAAATAGAAGCGAGGGATAGAGTTACGAAAGTAGATGACTTAAAGGCAGGCAGGTTGAAGTAAAGATCAATGTTCACTACGCATTAACAACTAATAGGTCTGTCTTCATTGAATTGGGCGTACTGATCATATTTTCTGCTTCAATCTATCGTAAGAAAACGACAAACGAGTCCAAGGTTAGAACTATAGCCTCCCTTTCTCTATTAAACAGCTTTATTTCTGAAAGTCACCGATTTATAGGGTGACTATTAGCTAAATCTAGAGCATTCACATCAAGTTATTTAGACATGTTCAAGTATGTTACAAGTTAGGCTGTGGCAGTTAAGGCTGACCTGCTTTGAGTCAGATCAACTCTGGGTCCCTTTTAAAAAGACATTCATAAGAGAAAATTGGATGTTCCGACAAAAAGCAAGCAGCTTTTGGTTTTTCCAAAGTCAACAATTTAAAAGCTGACCAAGAGGAGGCCAAAGAGTTGAGTCATTCGTGAAGCCTCTGAGGCCTCTGAGGCCTCTGAGGTTCTCGCTTGCGTCAATGCCCAAATGTGCCCAAGTCAGTGGAATTACCAAAATTACCAAATGAGTATACCCTCTAGGTAATACAAAGCTATTCTCTTCTGCTTTTGTGGGCGTTACTCCTGCATGGTGATCTAGGTCATCCGTGAATGACATACCTTCGTTGGAGATTTAAGCGTCATTAAAGCGTGTGTGAATATTACTTTGGTGGTCACCTTTCACGAGGGCCCTGTGTGTGCGTGCAACTGTTTATTATTAAGTGAAAACAATGTGGATGGAAAGAATGAATGGCACTATATTCAAATCAAATGAAGGCCGACTGTTCAGTTGCCGGCATTGCCACCGTCACCGCCAAGATTCGTGTGCATGATACAACTTCTTCCTTCATCGCCACCGCTATTCAAGCAAAGATCCCCAAAGGAATCTACCTGAAACTTGCGACCCGAAGTTGCACCCGAAGTTCCCAAGCCGCCCAAGGCTTCACCGTTCTAGGAGGCGTAATCGACACCAACTAAACTGGCCCCATACACGTGAATCTCATCAATCTCCCCAACCAGATTCAACAGTGGCCTAAGCAACACGCCATCGCCCAACTAATAGTAAAAAGAAACACATCTGCCACGATAAGTGTCATATATGTATCCCGCTAGACGTCCGCGGACCCACAAAGGCCTCGATCCGGACCAACGATCCCCCGAAACGGAACAGGAATCTCGAGGCGCAAGGTCAACCAACACCAAGAAGCCATAGAATCTCCCAAATCCCAAACAATAAAACACAAGAAAGACTAACCCACGCTTCAAACCTTCGTACAATCACTTTCCCTAAGGCCCACACTATCACTCATTACACACCACATTACAAGCTGCAACACTAATATTCCTGTTATGTTCACCATTTCACAGACCTCGCCCGGCCGCCGACGAGTTTGTCTTTTACCTGGACAGCCCGCGCTATGTGAACCTTTTTGCCAACATGGGAGATCATTCCGATGGGCCAATTCCGTTGCCACCCAATGCCACCATACCGATACGTTCGGGAGTGAGCGTGCTTAGACCCCGGAGCAGGACGATTCAATTCGTAACCGTACCCGATACGGCCGCCAACTGGATCAGCGCCACCGGAACTCTCCGAGGTACCCGAGTGATACTGGAGCTTGGCTTAGGAGAACTCCAGGACGTTACCGTCCAATTAACAAACCATGGCGACTACCTGGAATTCGCCGAGCGTAGTGAGCCCATAGCCCAGCTGCGTTTGACGGTGCACCCAACAGCCACGTTCCAGACCCGGGGGGTGGACTTCGCCCTCAGCGACGACTCCGACGCCGAGAGTGACACGGAAGAGCGCCAAAACGAGAGGGAAGAAGACGAGGATAACAACAGAGAAGATGTCTGGGCAGGCCAAAACCTCCCAATTCCCCTCCCGGAATTACATGCATAAACATGATTGTAATCATGTCTTAGATTTCACACATATTCTTATTCTTTTAAGACGACATTTCGTTACAATAGACAACTATTAGCTAATTTTACTTAAGATTTAAGGCGCCGAAACGAAAATATATATACAACACTGTTTAAACAAATTAACTGTAGAATAATCTGCAACTTGCCCGTTCTTGGATGTATTATCAATGGTCAATCAAGAAGCTACAGCGAGCATAATGTTTTTGGCTGAGGAAAACTGTTCAACAGATCACAAACAATAACTTGAGAAACATGATCAAATATTCTTTTTCTTTGATAATCCTTCTCCGTGGGATGATAATTGTTGAAAAAGGAACGTGGATGCATGATGACTGATCTGGATTAGTTTGTAGACAATCTTCAATCCTCGTCCCATTCATTTTGCCATATCCGAAAGCAGCAGTATTTGTTAGTTTCTGGTGCAGTTGTTTACTTAGTGGTGGTCAACTTAGCTGAAAAAGAATAAATATTAATGAACAGTCTTAGACATCGAGTGTCATTTTTTCAAGCCAGCAGTCAATGGTGGTTTAAAAGCTGGGCTGCAATTAAAAAAATGTTGGCATATTATTAGATCAATTTGTCAAGGAACCACGGCTGATGTTGGTCCGCAGTAAAAATATTCGGTGGCATCAAGTGTAGGTATTCAGAATTGTTACACATCAAAGACAATTTATGTCTCATGTCAAGACAATTAAAATGACAAATTCTCGAAAATGACATGGGCCACTTCAAAATTTATGGTATTTTCTTGCTCCAAAAGCATAACCATACGCAAGTATAAGGAAGGCATGTAAAATTTACATTGTAAAATCTATAAATATTTCTATTCGGGGCCAAAATTAGCCGCGGAAATACTTGGAACATGCATACGTATCAACTTTACACATTCATTGTTCATTAGGTAAAAAGGTTATGGTTGCTGGGAATAAAAGTCCCGTTCTTGCATATCAAGGTGACAGGTCTAAGAGATTGTATATAGTATGGTGCAAAAAGACCATTGATTCTTTCTTTACATAAAAAATCAGTTTCGCATATTATGCCAAAACTATGTCCGAGGGTTCAATACGAAACTGCATAGGCCTCATATCTACCTATCATACGAAAGTCTTCCATCTTAGGCCAGAATAAACAAGATAAAATGAAATTGATTGATAAGAGTTGTTCATTAAAATAGTTCAATGTTTTAAGTTTGTTTGAAATCTACATTCAAAATTGAACAATCATAAGTAGATTCCGAACAATTAAAGGGTTGACTTGATCGGTTTTCTTCTGCCCTAATCGGCTTTATATTGAACCGTCAATCTTCTGTAATTTCTGCTCGATGTGTAAACAATCTTTTATGGGAGTCTAATTATGAGTAAGTCTTGTTTTGATTGCTATTTCTACTAGGATGAAAGAGAACACGTGAGGGCCACAGAGTAACAATTATTCAAGGTAGACAACATTACATCAATTTGTCTTTCAAACACCGCTGATTGGTACACAGAATTATAAAATAAGCTAATATGAAAGCTAACAATTTGGTGGACGAAATATGTAACAAATCTGGGTGGTGTACCAACCTAATTTAGTTGATTTATGTTGAAACAGAAATATGGATCTTCTAGATGAATCACGCATTCATCCATTGGCCTTACAGTTGTACCGTATCACTGAGAAGATATAGCCTGGGGTGTTGTTCCATCCTTGATTGTTCCCTTGCAGGAGGTGTTCCTTATTTTGTCTACTCCCTGGGCTCTCTCTTTCCTTTATATATGAAGAGCAAAAAGGTGACCCTCAAAACAATTAGCTTCAAAACCGGAGAAAAACCTTGAAATTGAAAGATTTTGGGACTCAAAAAAGGAAAATGTCATTCTCCCTTAACTTGATAATATAGTATTTTAGCACATATTTTTTATGAGAAAACAGCGTGTGCAAGTTTAGGTTTTGACGAGTGCTAGATTTTGGTCACCTTAAAAACCAGGTTTGACCAAAGGGAAATTATCCAAGTCTTTAAAAATGGGTCAAAATAGAGAGCATACTCAAGGGGCTAGTTTTTATCACCAATCTGTTTTCAACTGGTTTTTTGTATGTCTTTGTATGCAAAAAGCTCTTATGCAATGGTAAAACACCTTCAGAAATGCAAAAAAGACTTAGATTAACGCAAATCTGGTAAACAGTCATTTTCGCAACACTTGATATATTTGAATTTGGACCAAATTGTCCCAAACAAACAAGTTCTTGAAATTCCCAAACAAGTTCCCAAATTTTCAAATAAAGGGCCAATTTGATCCCATCAGTAATACTGCCCAATTTGCTGGACAAAACGTGTAGCTGATGGGAGCCGAAAGGCCGTGTCCAAACAATGGAATTGTGTCATAAGCTGGATTCTTCGATGATCAGCTTACCCCTCTCGTCTCACCATTGAGACGACTGCTACAGTGGTTCAAAAGCCTTTTTGAAGTCTGTCAGAAGTATCCAAACAAATCTTGGTAGCTATTCGTCATATGAGCGTCAAATTTGAGCCATAATTCAATAAATCAATCAGGTCAAAATTAATAGTATTTTTGAGAGGTAGAAGACTGTGAAGATGGATTTGCGTATTTTTCAATACTTGAAAAGGCTCTTTGACCACCGTGGTGAGACGGGTGAGACGAGAGGAGACGAGACGACCGTATCCAAGAATCCAGCAACACAGGAAGCAAGGCCTAGATAGTGCGATGGGAGCTAGCCAGACGGACTCGTTTTCAGAGCTGATGGGTGACAGCTGAAGGGCTGTCAGGGTATAGGCTCTGATTTTTCAATGGGCTTAAGTTGCACTGGCCACTGGTTAACGATTCAGCTCCAGTAAAAGAATTACACAAGCTCGATTTTTATTCTTCCATGGTTGAAGCTAGATACCCTCTAGTTGAAGCTCCTCTCAACATTGACTTGAGTTCAATGTAGATCGGAATAACTTGCAGTAGATTCGCGAAAACTTCATGTAGATTAACAAAAAAAACACTCAGTGCTCATTCTCCAAGATTGCCTCGAAAGCAATGGAATCGACCCTCAACAAAATCGGAAAGTGGACAACAGTCAATCCCGTAGATAGGCAACGCATCCAACACTAACAGGGCCATTGGGGTCGTTGGGACCGTCACCCGCTCTTTGAAATAACTGTGCCTCTCTATGCAAGGGACTACATTGAAGTGCTCTCACTCCAACAAACTGCATGGCGCATCAAGCGCACACTTGTGCATTGATCTTTGTTCTGACAGTCAGGCAAAACAATTGATTCGGCCTTCGCTCTGTTGGAAATCCAAGTGGATCACATGAAGAGTGAGTGGCCCAAAAATAATGGACGGAAGAAAGACGAACCGATTCAAGTAGTTTGATAAGAAAACATGTAATTGGACTTGGGTTAAAAAAGGATCTATATTTCCTGGGAGGCACCATTGGAGCCGTCCATTTGCAGCTGATCAAAAATGATGATAAAAATATGAGTAGAAAACCATCGATAGGTCAATGAAAGGATAGATCTCTACATAACTGATACACTCCCGAGGTAAGGCGAAAAAGAAGCTAAACAAGGGACGAAACTCCGACGAAATAATGTTACGCATTATATTTCGGTTCAAAAAAGCTGAGTTGGGAGATTGGACGGCGAATCGGATGTTTAGAGGAAGTTGTTTTAATGATAGCGGATCGAATTATGCCATCGTGTCCTGGAATGAGCTCCAAAATTCTTCCCAACACCCAATAGTTTCTTGAAAGATGTTTTTCACTGAACAAAACTACATCTCCGACTGTCAGAGGGCATGGGCGGTTCGTGGACAACTCTTTGGTGACTTGAAGGTCTAACAAATACTGATGGCGCCAGTTTTTCCAAAACTGGTTCAAGACGTTCTTGCGATTGGGATAACAATCAAGCCCTCTCCCCCATCATCAGAAAGAAATCCAAGCGGACAGGAGTTGATGATTTCTTCATACTCGATAAGAGTATTCTCCAGAGATCGAAATGAAAGTATTGCGGAGCCTACAGTCTTTCTAAGAGCGTTCTTTACCTCTCGAATTAATCTCTCAACAATCGCTTTGGTCCACGGAGCTAATTGGGTGGAAAAATGCCATTGGATACACTGAAGGCGTGGTCCCATGTGAGAGATACCCTGATGGACGTTTTTCTTGACCTTTCGGAGTTCTTTCTCGGTTGAGATGAAAACTTTTGCGTTGTCACTGAGGATACTCTTCGGAAGACCTCTACGTTCAGTGAAGCGGCGAATGGCACCTAAGAACTCGTTGGTTGACCCATCATTAATGAGTTCTAAATGGACTGCTCTAGAATGAGAGTAAGTAAAGATACATCCATAAGCTTTGGTTATATTCCCACAAGATTGTCTAGTGGAGAGTGGACCAAAGAAATCAACGGAGACATGTTCAAACGGAGAGGCATTTTCAATGCGCTCTGGAGGAAGAGGCGCCATTTTAGGTTGATAGGTTGATGGTTTTGAGCAACGAAGTTCGGGACACTTGTTGAGAATTGATCTTAGGTATTTTCGACCTCCTTGGAGCCAACGGCTCTGACGTATGATAGAAAGGGTAAGACGAGCAGAGGCATGAATGATAATTAATCCGATGAACTGACAACACATACTTCTCGGTGACTTGATGACGGGGTAGAATTGTTGGAGACTTTAAACAAAAGGGGAGGGAGGAGTCGTCCAAACGACTTCTCATTTTGAGCAAACTGTTATGAATAACAGGAAGAAGTGACTTTATATTAGATGTAGGTGGAAGGTCTCGTTGGTTCGGCAAGGCCTCTATCTCAGACGTAAACGACTCCTTTTGAGCAAAGCGAATCCAGGTTTCTTCTGATTGCAAAAACTCGTCGGGTTGGATAGTATGAGTAGATGGAATTGGGATATTCGACAAGCTTTCACAAATCGTAGGACGTACGCCATGATGAGAACAATGGTACGCCAGTGTTCAAAACGACAAAATAGGTCTTTAAACGGCATGCTGAAGGTAGACGCATGATTACAAGAGGAAAGCGACTGGGGGATCACATTAATTGAAGGAATAGTTGTTTCCCATGAAGGTTGGCTCATGGTCAAGAAGTGCGGCCCATGCCACCACAAAGTATTTGTGGCTAGCTGAGTTGGAGTGATACCCCAAGTACAAGCATCGGCGGGATTAATTTTCGTTGGAATCCAACGCCAAGCCCGAGCAAGACAATGCTCAAGGATCCTCTTCACTTTCCCAGCCACCCCAACTTTTTAACTGGCAAGGTTGCTTTGGATCCTCCAGAAATTCACCTGTGAATCTGTGAAGAAGTAGGTAGATTTAATGTCCAACGCCGTCTCAACATAAGTCGCCAGTTTGGTTGCAAGCACACACGCTAGAAGTCCTAGTTCAACGATGGTAGTTGGAATCTTTCTTTTATCCAAACTCAATGGTTTGACCTTGGCAAAGACCAAATTTGCAGACCTTTTTCCAGCACTGTTCGTACAAACCACATAAACAGCACCTGCAAAGGCCTCTTTACTGGCATCGCAAAATAGGTACTGCCAGATATTCAGCAACGTGCTCATTTGGGATAGTGCAACGCTTCAGTGAAATGAGATCCAGTCCAACACATTCTTTCTCAAACGAGGAGAAGCAAGCACACAAGTCGGGCGGAAGAAGATCCTTCCAATGCACTTGCTTCCTAAGCCAAATTTGTTGAAAGAGAATTTTCCCCTTGATAACAATGGGCGAAATTAGCCCAAGTGGATCGCATAGAGAGGCAGCGAGTGAAAGTCCATCCGACACAGTATGCTGACTGGATTCGAATGACTTTCCTGGACAGGCAAATGGCAAAGAGTCTTCCCTAGGATCCCAGCTGAGACCCAAAACTTTGGTTGGCTCAAGTGGTCGTACGTCTTCTGTTGGCACGAATAAAATTGAGCTGGAATTGTTACTCATCCACTTATGAGGTTTCATACCGGCACTTTGGAAAAACTTCTGAAGTTCAGTCACAAGTGACTGTGCTGATTCTAGGGTAGAAACTGATGTTCACAGGTCATCGACATACATATCTTTTAGAACAAGCTCTGAGGCGCGAGGGAGGGGATTCTTGGTGAAAGCGTCTCGCATGTTCTTGGAGGACCCACATGGCCTGAAAGGGACTCGAGACAATCCCAAANTCGTACGTCTTCGGTTGGCACGAATAAAATTGAGCTGGAATTGTTACTCATCCACTTATGAGGTTTCATACCGGCACTTTGGAAAAACTTCTGAAGCTCAGCCACAAGTGACTGTGCTGATTCTAGGGTAGAAACTGATGTTAACAGGTCATCGACATACATATCTTTTAGAACAAGCTCTGAGGCGCGAGGGTGAAAGCGTCTTGCATGTTCTTGGAGGACCCACATGGCCTGAAAGGGACTCGAGACAATCCCAAAAGTGACAACTCTCATTCGTAACGTTGCGGGTTTCAATTCATTGGGGAACTTCCAAAGAAATCGAAGAAACTCCCTGTCCGACTCCCGCAGATTAATTTGTAGGAACATTTTTGCTAGGTCCAGAGCGAGTGCAACTTTGTTGTTCCTAAATCGTAGAAGAACTTGACCAAGGTCTGGGATCAGAATGGGACCAGAATATAGGTGATCATTTAAGGACAATCCTGTCACGTAGTCCTTGCTTGCAGCATTGTGCGCCACTCTGATTTTCCCGGGTTGAAACACAGAATGGGTTTCTAAATAGTAATGCGGAGAACCGGACGGCAAAAATTGGTTCTTAGGAATTTCTGCAAAGTTGTTGTCGAGGAAAGCTTGGTAGCTTTTGTGAACCTGGTCCAGAATCCCTTGAGAGGCAATTTTGTTTTGAACGGAGTCCATGACCTTCCTTGCTTGGTGAATGTTGGATGAATTCTTGAAAGGGTTTTTCCATAGAAGACCGGTCATCCACTTCTTTGTTTCATGATCATAAGAAGAGATATTTTCCATCATGGTGAGAGCCTCCTGTTGTTCAAGTGTGAATAACCCAAGGGACTCAATGGACCAGAAGTTTGCCAGTGCGTCTGAAAAACTTTCAGGGATTTTAGTTTTGCAACAGGTGAAAGCCGAAGTATGAATGGTCTTATACTCATCAGATGGTAGCGATCCCACAAGCGCAAATCCCAGAAGGGTCTGCTGAGCTCCAGGTTCATTCAAACGTCCCATGATTGGGGAACCAACGAGTAGATGAGAGTATAAAGGTTCTCCTATCATGATATCCGGAACTGCAATGACTGGGTGAGTTTATCCTCGATGAACTCAAATAAATCTGCTGGAGTGGCAGCGCGTGATTTCTTGCTCTTAGATGTCGTCCTCTTCTCGCCGATCCAGCCCTTTTGGATATCAGTTGAAAAGGTCCTCTCACAAAGAGAGAGAAAAAGAATGTTTGCCAGTTGTTCTCCAGAGATGTCTAAAGCAGAAAGCCGTTGTAGACATCCCCTAGACGAGGCAAGGAAGGACTTTAATGACGAAACCTCACTGGTGGTCCTTGGCATGTCGAAAAGGGTTTTCAGTATTTCTTGTACGTGAAGCTCTGGTCGATCGTATATGTTCTTATGGATTTCGATCGCCGTCTCTAAGCTTCGGCCGTCGTGCGGGAGTTGATCAATGAAAGACCTGGCCTCCCCTTTCAGTACTTTTCGTAGATCCGCAAGTTGTTGGTTTTGTGAGCGTCCGAGGGACGTCATTTTATTTAGAAACAGCAAGTACCCAACTCGACAAGAAGGAGGAAAACTGGGCAATGTTTGAACCATCGAAGACCTCTACCTCCCTTGTGATGTCAAAGACAAGAGAGGCAATAACGGTTGAGTCCGAGTCGGGAAAAGATGATAATAGAGCGGGTTTTTTAGCATTTTTGGGAAAATCGAATTGTTTAGTGACCAACTCACGCACTTTGTTGACTTCGAATTCAAGATTCCATAAATACACGTCGTTGTCACACGTATCTTCTGGAAGAAGCTCCTCACACCAGAGTCGCTTTTTTTCAAGTGCCTCGAAGGATGAGCATAACTCGAGAAGATAGTCTCGTGCCAACCTTTCGATTGGATCTGAATTGGCTAGGTAGTCTTTGAGAGTTCGTAAGTTTAAATCGAACCTTTTTCTCAGACCAGACAGCCCCCGACATCTAGTTGCAAAAGTGTCCTCATTAGGAATGAATTTATTGGTGTCAGTAGAAGTGGTCATGATGCGTTGGGCAAGTGATCGTGTGTTGTATGGAGACTGGAGAAGAGTGGGGATTGACAATCGGAGGAAGCGAATTTCAAAAGCACAATTGCACTGCCGGGAAGTACTTAAAAAGCACCTTCCAATTGATAACGATTATACACTTGGGGATCTTGAATCCGGCTCGAAGGACCATAAAGTAATTTGATAAGAAAACATGTAATTGGACTTGGGTTAAAAAAGGGATCTATATTTCCTGGGAGGCACCATTGTAGCCGTCCATTTGCAGCTGATCAAAAATGATGATAAAAATATGAGTAGAAAACCATCGATAGGTCAATGAAAGGATAAATCTCTACATAACTGATACACCGATATCCAATGCTCTTTCCAGCCGAATCTTTGGACAGCCTGTGAGCATGGCTTTAATACGGGGGTGATTGGGAAGAAGCGATAAGAGAAGCCTTTGAACCTTCGAGTCGTTGAGCCAATGACTAGGTTATGCGTGAAATGTTGGATTATACCACCAACTTCTTGTGATGTCATCTGCAAACAAAAGCAAAAATTTCTTATCTCATAAATCGTTCATTTTATTAGAAATCAATTAGGAAGCGTCAAATTTTTGAGTAGAAACTGTCATCAATTGGACTGTATTTTTTGTAGGGCTCTTTTCCTCACATTTCTTTTTCCGACTGCTGGTTTATTGCACCTCATCGTTCTCTTCGCTCCCGTTCGTCTTAATAAGGTCAGGGTTACCAGATTTCGCCAGATCAAAATGGGTTGTTCTCACTAATCTCATATTTTTACAAAATCATTGTCTTGAAGCTGTAGCTTTGCCTCCACTAGAACATAGGTTTGTTGATAAGTGGGACTTTTCACGGTTGGAGAGGAAGGTTCAAGATCTTGTGAACTTGGTCCGTCAAAAGAGAGGCCCGTAAAGGGGCTATGTTTGAACGTGCATTGTCTGATTTCTAAAAAAGACAGCACAAAAGTTCAGATCTTAGAAGAACTAGCCGTTGAGAGAGAGATTGCATTCATCTCTATGACAGAAACCTGGTTTTGACCAGGGGTCTTAGATGAAGAACTGTTTTTTTGTACGTGATGCGTTGCATCTTGGATCAGGGCAAGTTTCCCTTTTCTGTGAAGCTGTCTCATGTTTTTTCCAATTTTTAAAGGGGCAGATAAGTCGCTCCCCAGTAACTCACACTTTTGACAGAGGGATAACGCCCGTAACACTTAACTCTCTTGACTCTCTCTCTTCCAGGCAATCCGAGCATTTGGTTAAGCCTTAAGGCAAACGGTGCCAAATGCAACAAAGCCGCGTGCGGTGACAACCCTTTGGTGGAATATGCCGAGGACGGCCAAAGGCTGACTTACCATGGGAATTTGAAGATCAATTTGAAGGACTGGCCTTCGCAGACTTGTACGGTCCTTGGCCATGAGATGGGTGGCAAAATTGATCAAGTTAATTGTGTTTTGTCGGACTTTAATATTCTTTGTGAAATCGATTGCTAAATGCTGTTCAACCTTTGTCAATTCGGTTCACTTGGGTTTGTACGTAGATCAGATGTTAGCTACCTTAATTCGGAATGGTTCATGTGCAACAAGAATTCTCAAATCTACACTTCGGACCTGAGTGCATCCATGGACTAAACTCACATACACTGTGACAGGAAAGTTGTGACCCTCTTTCAATTTGCCGCTTTTCCCAACCACTACTCGTCCATTACTATGAAAGCAAAACGAACCTTTTCATTGGTTAGCAATAAGCCTCTACAAATCTAGATTGTTGTCCACGTTCAACTTCATAAGCATCGTCATCGTCCATTGCCTTTTCAAATCTCTACCAATTCTGAACAGTTTCCCTCTTAAAAAAATGGCACCTGACTCAAAAATTAACCAAAGAGGTAGGATAATTGGGATGATTGAAGGTGGAATGAGCCAGCCTGCTATTGCCAAGACCCTGAAACCTCTTTGAGCACTGTCAAATGCTGGTGGGCCCGCCACAAAGCCGGTAGAACACTTGAAGACAAACCAAGATCTGGTCGGCCACAAGTTGTGAAAGGAGTGGTGAAGCATGTTCTTTCCCTCAGCCTTGGAAAAAGAAGGCAAAGCACCCGGAAGTTGGCCTCAAGATTGACCAAAAAAGGTTACCCAATATCAAGAGAGACTGTCAGAGTGCATTTCAAGAATTAAATGGGTGCCAAGTCTTACCGGCAACAGAAAAAGCCCCTTCTAACCCCCCGAATGAAGACTGCGCGGGATAAATTTGCCCAGGACAAGCTCTCATGGTCTGTTGATGATTGGAAAAGGGTTGTGTGGTCTGATGAGAGTCTGTTATATCTCTTTCCACCCCCAAACTCTGCCTGTGATTGCATATGGGCCCAAAATTCAAGTGGTATTCCTCCCAATCCAACTGTAAAACATTCACCCAAAGTCATGCTTTGGGGAATGTTTGGACCCTGTGGCCTCTCAGATTTACACTTCGTGCCAGAAAATGAGTCTTTCAATGCTCTTTACTACCAGGAGGAGTTATTGACCAAATTTGCACTCCCTGCCATGAAAAGGGACCGCTGCAGTGGCCCTTTAACAAGGAGAAGATTGACCGAGGTAGCTTCCGACCAAACCAAATTTTCATGAGGATAGCGCTCCACCGCATACAGCTAAAACAACCACTGAATGGTTGGAAAATAATTTTCAGCGGTATTGGCGGAAAGAGGAATGGCCAGGCAATTCCCCTAACCCGAATCCCATTGAAAATTTGTGGGCAATCCTGAAAATGAGAGTGTCGGAAATGTCTCCTGCCTCAATAATTTCCAAACTCAAAGCTCGATTACAAAAGGCATGGTCACTCATTGATGCCAATACCTTTGAAGCTTTGGTTGAATCGATGCCAAATAGAGTCAGAAAGGTTGTGGCATTGAATGGAGAGCACACAGGATACTAGGTGAAATACATGAATATCTTGGTACAAGAACAGTATTTGTTTTTACACGGGGTCAGAACTTTCCTGTGACACTGTATATGCTTACTCATGGACAACGGTACACTGGACATATTTGACACCGCCAAATGTACCCCAATAGTATAGAGAAGAGTAAAGCTTTGGGATTTCATACTAGTGCGCCCTCTGGTTCTACCATGAAGAAAGTGTCACCACACTTCTTACTGATGACAAAATGTTGGCCCCAAACATTTGTTTTGTATTTCTACATATTTTTGTCACTTGCCATGTAATTTCATTTTCATGAAATGAATGTTGGACTTAAATGGTTTAAAATAATTGTCGAACGATTTCCTAAGATGGCGAACAATTTTGTCATGAAAAATTTGGAAGCACTTGATGTGCTAAAATCATGGTAGTTCTTGACGCGATTGTGGCGCAGCCCGACCAGCTCACACAACTGAAATCCGATCCGGTACTCTACACGTCTCTATAACAGAAAATTTAGGAACTATTGAACTAAACCTCCCGACCAGTATTAAAAAAATCCTAGTCAAGCTATCTAAGCCACGCAGATTCACTCGCCATTGACATTCAAAATTATAGGGACGAACATGACAAGTTTCACGCTGTTGCTCAGGTAGGTTGTACATAGAAGAATTCTCGTAACCACTTTTTTTCTATGCCTCAAATTCTCATTTGTCCAAGTTGAGCTTAAGCTAAAAGGGAGATACGACATAGACGAGCAAAGAAATTTGATACGCGAGAATAAAAATTACGAGTCGGAGGAATTCGCGTAAAGTTTCAAAATATGTTTCATGTCAGTGGTTGCCAGAAACATCCAACCACTCCTTGACAGTGAACCAAGGGTGTTTTAACCACTACTGACCGAAAAAGAGCCAACTATTGCACGATCCTTGAATTCCAGTGTTCATAATCTTGAATTATATGACAGTTCAATAAGTGAAAACTGAAGCGCAATGGCTGGAAATGATCAGCAGTAGCCTCTTTGAAAGGATGGAGGGTGAAAACCGATCTAAGGTAAGGCGTAAATCATCGTTTTACTCCCGTTTCTTAATGCAATAGAGGTATCCGACGACAATTGGAAAGAAAGACTTACAGTTAAATTGAGACCTCCATGGCTTACGTTACATTTGTCTTCCTTCAAGACTTGACGGGAAAGATAGTCATCCCCAGTTTAGCTCTTTTCAGCTTGGAGACAAACTCGCTGTCAAATGGGCCTGGATTTCTTTTGCACTACTTTTGTACTTGGGTCAGTTGACCTTTTCAATTATTCACATCTTTTAGTGAGTTGGAGTGTCGATCCCTTTCTTATCTGCAGAACATCCTTTGCATCTGCGCAAGTTCCACACTCTTGGCCCCTAGCAAGTGAAACTTGGCGTGTTCAAGGTCAAAGGAGGCACCTAATATGATCATGGTTACAACCCCTTGGGATTTTCGATCATCCAGCTAATTCTGCCTCATCTGCATGCTGATCGATCATTGTGTGGTATCACAATGATTGATTGTCAGTTGTTGTTCAGCCATATTTTTACAATCAGATATGAAACACTTTTAACTACGACTCCTAATCAACCGGATAATCCTAATCAATTAATCAAATAATTTAAAGGCTAGCTAGATCCGCCAGCTCGAGCATGTTTGTGGATCACCTATTATTTGAGTCCAAAGGGTAATAAGACATGACAGATCTTTTGCTTTTGAGGTGGTGGGTATTCCATGCCAAGATGGGTTAAGAAAATACGCAAAAGAATGCAAAAAGATCAAAAATTATTTAAGAAAAAACAATTTGGATGTATTGAACGAGTCACATGATCATGGAATGGGAATATTTTTTGATTGGGACACCCATAATGAGAAAGCAGGCCGAGCAAGAGAACTGACATCGTAACAAACAAAATACCAGCTCATAGAAAACCAGTTATGTTATGGACCCGCGGAGAACAGGGAGGCGATGTATTCTGGTTGAAGCTCTATTACAAACTGTTTATTGAACGGTGGTTGGGGCATGGATACAAGAGATCGTATATACACAGAGAGCATATAGCATATATGAGGAACGAGAGAGCATGATGCATAAGCAAGGCATAAGCCGTAATAACTTAAATAAGGAATAGCACTACACCTTTTGAATCTTATAAGGTAGAGTAACAATCATTTATTACATCCCTTTAAGAAATTACCAACGAGGTGAATATTGTCTTAATGGTGCAACAACAACATTTCAAGATCATCTTGTTACGTTGAATGGCACAAGTCAGGGATCATTTGGCCGTCAGAGGTCGCATAGGGGGGGGGGAGAGCACCTAGAAGCCCAGGATGATCCAATGGTCAGCTCGCGACAACCCCCAGGCTGGAACTTTTTGTTTGAACATCAGCTTTAGTTTGAGCAACAAGAAGCTAGATTACCAATTTAAAAAAACCTAGACATTAATGAAACAGGCTACAAGGGGACGAAAACGGAGCTAATTTGGAAATTGTGTTCCTAAGACTTCCCAAATCGAAGAGTCTTCCCCTCAATCTGGTCAACCTGAAGAAACGGTTAGCAAACTGCTTGAATTTATTAATGTAGATAACAAGCTTTCCATCAATATTAGGTTGAAGTGGTCTCGGAGAGTAGGCTTCAAAACATGAGAAGAGCTGAGCAAGACATGGCCAGGTGCTTGTGCAAGGCATTTTGTTCAGCCCGTAATTGCTGTTCTGCGCCAGGCATCTTTGCACTCTGTTGGGACATCTCAACCCTAGCTCACCCTGGTGTCAAATCTCAGAACGTGATCTCGACGTCTGCCATTGTATTGATAAAGTAATGAAGATGTCTTGATCTTGTATCCTTTTTGTTAAATTGACTACATCTCAAGAACTAGCAGCTTGCTAAGCATCAAAATCTTGCTTAATACTAGATTTGACGAAAAATGATTGATCAAAGTTGGTAAAATATGTTAGCAAAATGTAGACTTTTTTTTTAATTTTTGGCCTATTAAAGGGCAAGGCATTGATGAACATTTCGAGCTTGATTCATCTCCCACTTTCATTATCAACCATCCAACCAATTCCGGAGGCCTGCATTCGAATCTTGTTTTGTATATCTGGTGAAGTAACAGACACAGACTTGAATTGCTAATACATTTTATGGAATATTTTCAGCCTTAAATGAGCCTCTGAAGCCTTGAGACTGTTAATCGCATTTCATTAGCATAATGTTTTATTTTTTCATCAACAAAAACGCGTAAGAATGTGACAATCTTTAACTTTGATCCAAGTTGTTAGCAATTGTCTGTCCGCCTGTAGATGAGGCAGAGGGTGGGTGATGCTTAACACCTTGCAAAGTCCTTCTTTGGTTTAAAACCTTACATTTATGATTATCTTTTACCTATGTTTGCAGGGTCAGCGTTTTTGTAAACATTGTTTCGCAACACATTTTGCCACAAATGCAAGTACGAGTATTTCCATTTTCCTTGTCACTCTGTTTGAATATTTTCAAAAGCAAAGGAGGTGATCCATAGATATGGCGAAGCGGGCGCCGGGATGCAGAACGGGTCAAGTAACATGAATGAGAACGACAGGATAACTACCCGTCCCATTCTGTTGAGGTGGCTGACTCCAAGATAGAGTTCCGAGGAGAGAGGTTTATAGTGACAATTTCCAGTCATCTTATGATGCTTCTAATGCGATTCTTTTATGTGAAAAAAGTAAGCTGTCGATCAAAAAAGAATAAATAGCCATTTCAAACATAGTAGGAGCGGACCAGTTGAAAGTTTCGCAGATCCAATATTGAAGACGGTCGTTAATGGAGTACACATTTGAGTTTCAACAGGCCAGAAGGTTTCATCATGGACGTCATTTCAAATGCAAACCGGAATGACCCTTGTCAATCGCGATAAAAAAACATATCTTGTCCTGAAATAAAGGTTGTCAGTCATTGGCTCTTAACATTGCATCTATGCAACATTGCTATATCTATGGATCCTGAGCACAATATTCATGTTGCCATCAGTTTTAAACACTCTTTTCACGGTATAAATCGAGGCCAGTGTCCCTCTTATAGCTTGCAACCTCCTCTATGGTAATTTCCAATGCCCTTGCCAACTCTGCCTTGTTTTGCTCAAGTACTAAAAAGCAAAAAAAAACAACTAATGGCCTAAACCAATGCCCATAATACATGGCACACAAGTCCATTTTCTCGTGGTTCATGTGCTGGTCCTTGCTCAACACGTGGTAGATGCTCTCTTCAGTCATTCGACGACAAAACCTTTTCATGTGAAGTATCCTGCATTACGCCCCATACCATGACAAATGGAGGTTTTGTCGGGCTCGTCGTTTGCTTAGGGTTATCTATTTTATTTTCGGTTTTCGTGGAAAGAAGTTGAATCAATGCCTTCCACAATTTATCTAGAGTTCTGGAAGACTCAGGGGCCCATGTTGCTGAAAAAATTAAGAGCAATGCTTCAAGGGACAAACCTATCCAATGAGCCAGAACAAAGAGAATTGTTTCTGGTGAGTACTCAAGAGTTGTTAGCCTTTATTCATCGTCAATGATATACCCCCGTGCGATTTCGTGAGCACTTATTTTGAATTGCGACTGGGTAAAATATTCAGATTTTCTATAGTAGATGCCTTCACGTTCTTCCAAATCGAGGCCAAAATTCAGCTTAATACGTCTTTTCCCGCGGTCACAACAGTTAGATCAAGCAAGTTATACCTAGAGACCCTGGATACAGAGACACGCGAGGTTTGACAAGTGGTTCCACTTCAAAAGTGTAACACGATCAGCAGAACTAAAAAGTTTCTGTTTGATTTGGAACTGATCTCATTGCTTTATTCAGAGAGCATTAAAGGTTCAGCGTTGGCAACATTAGAATCCCAGGGGAGAAGATGCAACATCTCCCCTTTCGAGACATATATTCATTACTGATGATCGTCATATTTGGTTCAAAAAGCGACGATCTTCCGTCTACCGTCGCCCAATTCAATCTTGTAGGAGCGTTTGTTCCTGAGCGATGACAAGGCTCGTCCCTTTGAATCCCATCATCTTGATGTCCGAGTGTTCTGAATCAACACCTCATCGCCAAGCAAGAGCGGCAAAAGGTCGTGACTTTGCTTGTCGGCCCATGTTACCCTCTTGGCATATTGTTCCGATTTTCTTCTCTTGGCTTCCTCGTATTGATCATCCGAGACTCGAGCATATATGGTCGGATGTGCTGGCAAACATGTCCGTTGTGGGCGGTTGAATATCCAGTGAGCTGGAGAGAATCCCGAAACATTCGGCGTTTTCCGAAATTCGGCAAACATTTGACGAAATTCGTGCCAAGATGTAGATTTCAGAATTAAAAACTTCATTTGCTTCACAACCGACTCCGCGTGGCCGTTTGATCTCGGATTTTAGGGGCTGGAAAGCTCATGTCTTATTTGATTTGCCAGACAAAACTTCGAAAACTCTGAACGGAATTGCGGGCCATTATCCGTCCTAATATTGTTTGGAATTCCCCAGTCCAAAAACCACTCCGAAAAATGCCTCGTTATTGCTTTAGTGTCACGAGCTTTCAAAGCGAAGACAGCCGGCCAGTTTGAAAACCGTTCAACCAAAACCATGTATCCCTTTTCGGCCGTTTGAAAAAGGTCCACCGAAATGCTTTTGAATGGTCTGGAGGATTCAGATTTTTGAATCTTTTCCATTGGTTGACTGGGGCGAATTTCTTGGCACAACCGACATTGTTGAATTCGGAGGGCGATCTCGTTGTTCATTCCTGGTCAGTATCTTACACGGGCAGCAGCTCTGGTCTTTGTTACACCCTGATGGGATTGATGTAGGACATCTAGGATCGTCTTCCAAGCGGCCAAAGGAACCACCACCCGAGCATTGTACAAAATGACTCAATAATCTTCATCATAAGATAGCTCATCCCCATAATTCTTGTAAGCCAAAGCCGGATGTGAGGATGTGCTCCGAGATTCTTGCCTTGTAACAAAGTTTGAATCACTTCTTCATAGAATGGATCCTCTATGGCAGCCCTTGATATGAAGTCTAGATTCTGGTCCAATTCTCCCGTGATTTGGCAAACCTGTACGTTGTTCACAAATGGTTCATCCTCACCATTACTGGCATTTGACGACGGGTCGAATAAAGGAGCACGAGAGAGAGCATCCGCTATCAAATGCTGCTTGCCTGGAACCCATTCAATTTTGAACGTGAATCCAGATATAGTGCTAATGAATCGTTGCAGCCTTGAATTTTCGATGGCAGATATATCAGAGTAGTTAAACAAGCCCAGCAATGGCTTATGATCGGTGAGAACCTTGAATGTGATTCCTTCAAGGTACAGATGGCACTTCAAAATAGCCCACTTAATTGCTAGGGCTTCAAGCTCACACACTGCATATCGGCTCTCAGCCAATGTGATAGCCCTTGATCCGCATTGAATCAGGTGAATGCGTTCCTGGGTAGAGGTCTGGATTGAGGCAAAACCAAGGCCCTTCAGCCTTGAAGCATCAGTGAGAAGGGACGTTGGCAATGAAGGATCAAAATGAGATAATAGTGGACCCTCTGGTTCAGAGAGGATCACTTTTGCCTTGGAGAACGCCTCATCATGCTCTGGGAGCCACTGAAATTGAGTCTTGGATCGGAGGAGTGGGCGCAAAGGTTCCAAAACGTGAGCCAAATCGGGAACAAATTGACCCAGTTGGTTGGCCAGACCAAAGAATGATCTCAGATCAGTGATATTCAATGGTTTAGGAAATTTAGAAATGGCCGCAGATTTGTCTGGATCGGGTCGAACTCCATTAGCATTGATGACGAACCCAGCAAATTTGACCTCGTTTCCCACCTGGATCTTCGCCTTTGATAAGGTAATGTCATACTCTTGACAGCGCTGTAGCACTGCCGACAGTCTCTCCTTCAACTCGTCCAAAGAAGAAGCATGAATGAGGATATCATCCACAATCTTATGAATTCCTTTCAAGTCACGTAGGG
>NC_081451.1:17637419-17639922 GCF_007210705.1 Tigriopus californicus
AAAAAACTTGGACCGACGCTTCCCTGAAGTTCTCCTCCATTGGTACCAGGGCCTCCTTTAGTGCCTTGAAACTCCCCAATACCGTTTCGCTCAGATCATCCAAATCCGTGGATCCAATCTCTAACAATCCCGGGAAGATCTGTGCTGCCTGGCAATCAGACCATCCATTGGCCTTGGCCACACGACCGAAGTATCTGACGTACTCCGCCATGGAATCCTCTGGTCTCTTTGGTTGTGGACGCACAACATGTCCAGCTCCAGACCGTTCCATTCCCGACCCATCATCTTCTGTGGTTGTCCTACCACTTGGCATTCTCCTTGAATCGCCCGACGAGTCTATAGACGCACCCTTTGCGTTGGTTCTCACTTCCTCTCTCGAGGAATCACCGCTGCCACCATATAACTAGAACTGATGTGTATTTCCATAAAAGACGTAAAATGTGTACACTGTGGATAAAGATATTGAACGCAAATGTGTCGTAGTCGAAAATGATTGAACGCAAAGGGAGGAAATGGCACCTCCAGCTACACCGCAGATTTGTCTGGATCGGGTCGAACTCCATTGGCATTAATGACGAACCCAGCAAATTTGACCTCGTTTCCCACCTGGATCTTTGCCTTTGATAAGGTAATGTCATACTCTTGACAGCACTGTAGCACAGCCGACAGTCTTTCCTTCAACTCGTCCAAAGAAGACACTTGAATGAGGATATCATCCACAATCTTATGAATTCCTTTCAAATCACGTAGGGTTTCATCCCCTCTCCGACAATATTCATCTCCAGAGGCACTCAGCCCCATTGGAGCGCGACAATATCGGAACCGCCCATAAGGAGTTAAGAAAGTGGTTAGGTCGCAAGACTCTTCGTCCAAAGGAATTTGCCAATATCCTTTCCGAGCATGGAGTGCGACGAAGTAGCGAGCCGTGTGGGGAATTGAAGCTATCTCGGATGGAGTGGGGAACGGATGAATAGGTCTTCTCACATATTGATTTAATGACTGATAGTCGGTCACCATACGGATTCCTTTCCCATTTGGTTTTGGAATAAAGATTTTGGGGCTAGTCCATGGTGTTGGCTATGTAACAGGTTTGATAATATCTGCTGAGCATTGACTATCAAGGTCGTTCTTTGCATCAGCCACAAAAGCAAATGGAATTCTCCGAGGGATTAAAACACATTTTGAGACAATTTTCACATCTTCCTTGAGGTGAATATGCATGGGGGGGCCTTCATAGGTGGCAATATGTCTTTCTCATTGAAAACATGGTCAAACTGCACAAAGATTGGCTGAAGCGCAGCATGGATGAGATCGTCTGGGTAGGTTGAAAATAGTTGCTTTATTTGAACCATGGGCATAGGAAAGTTATGTGTTATGATTTTCAAATCGACGAGATTGAACCATGACAAATAAAACGAACTTTGCAAGGCTGGAGTTACGAAAGCAGTTGTTGAAGCCATTTGACCTTCGACTTCGACAGATAAATCAACCGAGCCCAGACAACGCATTTCTGTGCCATTGGCTGCCTTGATTAAACATTGATTATTATCAATGGGTATGTTGTTCTGCTTGATCAGATTCTCGGCAATAATTGGGGCCGTGGCTCCTGTGTCTGGCAACGCCTGTGCAGAAAGCACACTGCCTCGTTTCGGGGTGATCGTGGTGTTAATGAGTGGCGTACTCAGAGACTTAGGGAGGGAAAGAGCGTTGATCGAAACTACCGAACAGGAGACCTCAGGATTGCCCATTGGCGAAGGGGACCGAGTTTCAGTCGACGAAGGAGAGGGCAACCGAGAAAGTACGGGAGAGTGTTAATTAAATGAATTAAATGGCCTGGGTGAACGAGGGCAAGAATTGAATGGCGTAGTATGAAGTCCCCGAGACATATTCCTGTTGTGGCAAACGGAAGCCAGATGCCCCCTCGTGTTGCATTTGAAACAAGTCATATTTTCGGCAAAACATTCCCCTCCGCTAGCATGCTTGTCATTGGTCCCACATCGATGGCATAGGTTGGTTGGATATACATTTGAAGAGGTGAAAGAAGACTTATTATTGCGGCCCCTTTGATAAGCGGAGACTGCAGAAAGATGTGGAATAGGGGAATCTGATCTTTTAAAGGATTGCTCAATGGTATTGGCCGATTCAAACGAGTTGGCTATGGCGACTAGGCCTTCACGAGAAATGGAGCCTTGTTGAGCCCTGTTGCGCTTCACGCAAACGTGTGTCAGGTATCAATCTTCAAGGCTAACTATCCTGCAAAATGTGGTCACTATCCTAGTCTAAAGCTGAATTCTTGGACACGGTCGTCTCCTCTCGTCTCGTCTCACCCGTCTCACCACGGTGGTCAAAAAAGCTTATCAGGTATTGAGAGAAATGCGCATATCCATCTCAACAGTCTTCTTCCTTACAAAAACCATAAGAAGTTATTTTGATGTGATTGATTTATTGAAGTCTGGCTCAAATTTGTCGCGCATATGGCTATTAGTTAACAAGATTTGCTTGG
>NC_081451.1:17639958-17640979 GCF_007210705.1 Tigriopus californicus
AAAGTTGACCTCTACTCTAGAGTCTAAGTACTGATTTCTGCTACAAGAGTGTTGAACTTTATATACAGTTGCATACAAATCACTTGCTACCTCTACTCCCTACGATGCCAACACGACCTCGGTCGTCTGGGAAATCTAGGCTACTCTTCAAGGCAAACTGTACAGTTCAATCTATTTCATTCATCACAAACATGAAAATGACACTCTACCAATCAGCTGTCTTGCTCGGGGAATGAAAGAGGGGGGTAATTGCTTGGCCATGGAAGAGGGAAAACATACATGGACAGAAAATGGTTTGATCCTACTTTTTGATGAGGATGATTCTTGCGTCCAACGGAGATCCACGGCGATGATGTCGGTTCGATGGGATTGAAGGTCCAGAATAGAATTGATTGAGTATAACTCAGAAGTTGCACCTGTACTCAGCTCCAGAGACTTTTCAACTCGTCTATGCTGGCTCAATGATGTATGCTATGCACTTTCCCAGGTCCTCTTGACTCTGCATGGCTTCCTGGGTCCCAACTCCAAGCGTTGACTTTCCCTGTCCTTATTCAAACTGGATCGACTCAACCTCCAGCACGTCTATCAAAACGTTCTCAATTCAAATACCAGTAAGAGCTTCAAGTTGGGAGTTGCTTTCACTTTCAATGTTCAATGGTCACTTCTCGGAGAGGTTCAAAACAAGACTTCTCTCCTTGAGAACCAAAATGTGGCTTCTGTCCTTGATGAAGGGTGATGCGTGACTGTGCTCTCCTCGAGCACGGAATTGTGACTCTGCTCTCCTCGAGCAGGAAAATGAGACTCTGCTCTCCTTGCGCACGAAAATGTGACTCTGCTCTCTTCGAGCAAAAAAATGTGACTCTGCTCTCTTCGAGCACAAAATTGTGACTCCGTTGATTTAACTATACCGTACAATGTCGGGTTCTGCCTCTTCCTCATGGAGGCTAAACGGGTTGTCCCAGGGCCCTGGGTGGATGGTGACGGTTTCTTCTGTAAAACTGTTGACTTGAACGACATCTGA
>NC_081451.1:17641015-17661876 GCF_007210705.1 Tigriopus californicus
AGCCACATTGGCCATCAAGGGGTTTCTCGGATTGCCGACAATGGATTGTGTCTGCCTCTTCTGTAAATGTGGGCTACATCTGACCACCACTGGGTCTGAACGGCCAAGGGTTGACATTGGGCCGGAACTAGGTCCCAACAGGACATTCAGGAAGGATTAGTCGTCATTTGCCGTCAGGGGGCCGACATTTTGGTAACATTGATCCTTGAGGATGAGATTGCTTATTCCGATTCTCTCCCCCTCTCACAATTATCACGGGAATATCGGTTATTTGGTGACCGAGGATTTTTGCGATTACATTCGATCAATTTCTGGGAATCGTTTCCTCGATAGTGTCGTTAAACCCGACAGCTTTCAGCACCTTACGATGGATTGCGAGTATTAGGCTGGCATTTGGTCGACACCTGACCAACAAACTGACTACACGATGGGCAGTCCAATGCCTTTGTGATTTCCACAAGCTCATAATATACTTTTCTCAAGACATTTTGATAAAAACCGTTCTGGGAGCAATCATTCATCCTGTACATCACTTATCCATATCATATTAGGATGATGTACTCGATTGTGGACGGAACAGCCGTGTTTGTAGTAGCCATGTCCACGAAATGAGACTCACTTTAAAAAAAAAACAACTGCGCCATGTTTGATTTGGAACTTATATCATTGCTTTATTGAGAGAGCGTTAAAGGTTCAGCGTTGGCAACATTAGAATCCCAGGGGAGAAGACGCAACAGTTTCCAAACAGATTTTGAACTGATGCGCTGTATCTATGAGTCTATCAAGAAACAAGTCCCAATTACTTTACAATGTAAGGTGTTGAACACGGCAGTACCTTTATTTTTGAGGTGCTTTAGTCCAACTCGAGACTGGCAGCATGCGAAAGATCAGTGTGTCAAGTACATTTTATTGAGAAATACTACACTAATTCAATTCTAATTACGACAGACACTCTTAACCCTGTGGAATGAGTTGGTTGAATCCATGGTGGATTGGCTTTGTCATAAATCATTCAAAGCTTTACCCTATTATGCAATGCAAACGTGTGACCTGTTTTTAGAAGAGACTCACTCCCTATTGAGAAGGTTTCCAAACAAAGCCCATGTTGGTTGACATTTGGCAGCCAATCAGATCGGTCGAATTTGATGACGTTTACTCAACCTCGCGTATCTATGCCTAGAGCATCTTCAGTTATACCCAAGACTATTTTTGAGACCCCTGATGACCGTCTTATAATCTCCTACCATGGAATGTCACAGGTAGAAGGCCGATTGAATGACCAATCACAACGTTAGGAATTTACCCTCTTCCACAAACTTTGTCCTGCCAACATACGAGTACTTCAAAAAGTTTTGCCAACGCCAACGCCATTTGGTGAAAAATTCACGGCCGTTTAAATCCCCATCAAATCTCATTGAATTGCAATTAAAAAGTGCCAGTGAACGAGTCAATATCAGCATGGCTTTGCAGAGTGAACAGTCACATGTATGTGTGTATGTATGTATTTCGGTCTTTGGGAGTAATGAGGCAATTCATTGTAAATCTGACCAGCCCTGGCCACTATACTTGGTGAAGGAAACTTTTGACCCTCAATATAAGAAGTCTTTTCTTCATGCTGTCCTTGATATTAGTGCTGGCAGCATGCTAAATAAATCTTTAGTATTGTTGCATGTCAAATTCCCATAGGTCTGTCGCGTTCTGGTCTAACCAAAGTCTAATGTAAGTGAGATTTAAAAAAAAAGTGAATAAGATTGATGCTGAATAATGCGGATAAAAGTGACAAAAGAAATCCTCTCACTTGATACGTGGTTAATGATAATGCTTAGATTATTCTAAATTAAGATATTGCAAATATTTGGTTTCTATTTTAGATAAGCAATATGTCAAACGGCAAATTTATTGTTTCACTAACAGTCCCAAAAGTGATTGGCATAAATCTAACTGCTTCTTAAATCTTTGTTAAAATCAGGATTTGATTAACCCACAGTACGACCAAAGAAGTTTGGCAAGCAAATGCACAAGGCAAAAAAAGACCCCATTTTGATGGGATAAAGAGGACCCTAAGTTGTTCATCAAATGAAATGTGTAAAATTGTGTTTTGTGTCGATCTTGTTCTAAGGGTAAGATATCAAGTATCAGGTTCAATTCCTAGCGCAGGCATTGACTATTTATCGGCCTTCCAAGCTTGAGATGGCATGTTTTGACATTTTGGGATTGCATGATATAGCTCAGAGATAGTATTCAGTACGTCTTGCTTGATCTAACTCTTGTGACCGCGTGAAAAGACGTTTTAAGGTGAATTTTGGCCTCAATTTGGAAGAATGTCAAAGCATGTACTATTGAAAAACTGAATAGTTTACCCAGACGCAATCAAAATAAGTGCTCACGAAACCACCTGGCGTATCTCATCTGCAGGAGTTTTAGCTTTGAAGGTTTTGGCAAAGCTTTTACCTTTTCTTATATGATAATTATACTGTTTAGTGACTTATGTTTTTTTATTGTTTGATACGAAGTCAGATGGCAGCTCTCTCACTCGGCCTGCCATCTGATTTCGAGTGTTTCAATTGAGGGACATTCCCGCTTCGGCGTCACAGGCAACTGTTTAGTGACTTTTGAATTGACGCCACAAGAATTGTCAAAAAACCTTCCAAAAACGACTGTTATTTCTTAAAGGTTATCACTAGAGCGGGTAAAAATATCTAATTTCAATAAAAAGTATTTTTTACAAAATATTTTGGCCATTTCCTCAAAAAGTAAATGTTTTGACATTTTCAATCCCCTGTGTAATATTTTGCACATTTCTATCATGTTTTGGCGATTCAAGGAATCAAAGACATGAATGCTAAAATCGAAGAACTCCCAATCGACATCAACATTGGAGGATCCCGCGAAGGAAGAGCATGAGCACGAAGCAATTAGGTGTGAAAGAGCAAATCTCTCCAATGACCAATTATTGCGTCCTGCAAAATCTCTGCCATGACTGCCTAAAGCAGAAATTTGTGCTTATTGAATAAAAGTACCATTACAACATACATGCATATTATATTATGATAGAATGAACAAGCTGACAAGAACGAAGACCTGGAGCAAGAGGGGAGCTTTTACGTTGTAACAATGGATACGTCAAGGCCTTGGAGGTGGCAAACTAGAACCTCTACATTTTTTTATTAGACATGTGGTCATGGCTAATGGGCAAATGATTCCTAGACAATAAGCATGCACCTCGATTTGTGATCCAAGTTATAACATTTCCATACCTTTTTATGTTTGTCGTCTGAGGACATCGCAAATATCAAAAGCTCTCACCACTCTGCTCTAGTTGGCCACTAGAAACGTAAAGCATGTTGATTAACCGACACGAAGATGTGAAAAAATTAAGTCCGTTGTTCTTGTTATTTCGATTTCAAGCCAAAATTTCGGCCAATATACTTTTCACTGTTTTGAAATTTCGTTAAAGACAAAAAATAGCTCTTGCTTTAGCAATCCTTAAGCACAAATAGTTGAACATATTTGACGTTGATTCCATTGCCCAAGTTGTTCTTGGGCCCAGGCATTGCGTCGCCATTTGTGGGTTGCGTTGCTCCGAGGGCGGACCATAGGCCATCTGCAGGGTCACCACCTATCATTTGCGATTCGGGACCGGAACGAGCCTGAAGGCCAATAAACTTCTCGGGAAACCTTACAGCAATTCCTTAAAATGATTTCCGTAAATTAATTGACTGCTATAGTAAGTACAAACAATGCAGAAAGGTATTAGAAAGAAGTTATCTTTTGAGGTTGCAAAGATTTTTTTTAAAACTCAAAAGGAATTAACAGAGCTCACCTCGATAATCTTGGACACCGCTGGTAGCTAAGGGACCACTGCTTTGCCACCATTCATTATAATACCCCAACTCAGGCCAAACCATTCGAAAATGAAAATCTCCCGTACAAGACCTGGAGTGAATATGAATACTCTTGCAATCAATCATTACATTCATAATCCGAAGCAAGAATATTGTAACTGGCATTACTTAAAGCTATCCACTTGATCCATGGCGGAGTAAAGCTGATCATCAGGATTGCCAACCAAGTTCTGACCCTTGGAAAACCATTGGGAAATTCCTTTTGTGTTATCGTGGTTTAAAATCAGGATCCAATCCATGGTTTGAGGCATACACGTCCAGAGAAGACGAGTGGGTAACTTGGCCTGTCCAGAGGCGTACTATAACACCAAAAAGGGAACAAAAATACGAAAGTAATATGGTGGCTTCCTTAATTGGCATTGGGTAAACTTCTGACACCAATGATCAATAATAAACATTGCAGCACCTCGGCATAAGAAATTGTTCAAGTTTTTGTTCATTTGTGGTTTTCTTTGGAAATGAGTCGACTGGTATTTATAGCTGTTAAAAACAATGTCAGAAATAGTATTGACTCCTTTGAACACTTTTGGCTTTATCAAACAAATTAAATTTAAAGGGATCGTTTCATCACAAGAAGACGTCGGGGCGTTCTCCATTGGGAAGATGCTTTGAGTCTTCCCTTCTCTGTTCACATTCATTGAATTCATTGCCAAGATCACACAATTTTACCTCAAATCATTCACTTTTCGAAGAATTATTGTGTTTTGGTTACAAAAATTGACTTAAAGGATATTGTCACCACTCATGTACCGCGATATCTGGCATATCGAAGCGATTTTTTGAGTTGGTTATGACGTTGAAGAGAGCATTGTACGACGTTCCCGATTGTTCCGTTCCGTTGATCCACAAAGGCAAGAAATAAGCCAGTCCTGTTTTGTAGGTGAGCACACTGTTGGTTCCAACACCACCAGTGTATGTTTTGTTGGTTATTACTCTTATCATTCGAGTCCCGGTTCCGCTTGGAGAGCCATTGCCGTCAAATTCGAAAAACTGAATGTTCATGGGTGGAACACCGTCTAGTTGAAAGAAATGTTTCATGAGTTCCGAAGTCTTAAACAGTAAATCTAGCCCACTTTGGCGCCAGTTTTGATTTTTGATCTGTTTCTATCAAATTGGATAGTACTTTGGCAAATTAATATTGGGTTGGTGGACGCGGGCGATCAAGTAGGTAATAGCTGCTATTTTTGTGGCTTACCTCTTCACCGCTTGTCTGCTTAACCCCTTCCAAGAACCAATTATATTCTACGTCGACCGAAATTCTCAACTCAAATTGGTTGAGGCATAAGACAAAGCGATCAAGCGGTCAAGCGGTCAAAGGGATAAGCCACAAAAATATTAGCTAATGTGTTGAAGATCAGAGGTTGACCAGTTAGGATTTTGCTCATGAATTTCAAATGGCTTTTGGGGCATGTGATGTCTTTTGAAACTGCCAAAAGGAAAGATGAGTGCAAAAACACGATTGATTGAATGCGTGAGTGAACATACGCTAATTTGTGACTATATGAACAAACTATTGACAGGACGTGCTGAAACAAAAGTGCCACCAAGTTGTCATTTTTTTTTTCAACTATGAAAAGTTTTATATGGACAAATTGCAAAAACAATCAGTCACTAATACACGCCTTTGTAAAGTATGCTTTGAAGAATTATTTCAAAGGTTAGGATGATTTGAGGTTAGGCCAAAGACAATGAAGGCCATAATTGCCAGTTCTTTGCTTTGATATATACGAGTAGACGGAAGAACGCCAAAAGTTTGACATGGAGAGCCCATATAAACAAAGAAGAATCTAATTACCCTCGTGAGTGCCTCCTGTATGAAAAATTGATACGGGTTTGTCACCAGCCGCCTCTTTCTTGCCGCAATAACCTTGAGTTACACCTGAAAAGTATTAAAATACAAAAATGAATGTTTACTCCAGGCGCAATCTAGTTTGATATTTTTGTTTTCGACTCTGATTTTTTTGGAGAAAGAAAAAGGTAATGGCCAAAAACTCCAAAAATACGTGAGACGAAGTTTTTTCCTTTAAAACTTACTTCCCCGCAGTCTGAGTTCATCTTTTATCATAGAGTTTGCATAATCGAGTGCATACACATTGCTCGAGGGAATTGCCGTGTCCCTAAAATAGAGAAAAAATAAAACTGATTGTATCGTACTAACTATATTACTTTTCCGAAGTGGATTACCCTTGTAAAAAAGAAGGTATGTTAATGAGCAAAATTTGAAAGATCTGTTCACGTTCAACTAACACAGAAAAGATACATTGTCTTTCTTACGACCATCCTCCCATGATGTAGAACGTCTGAGCATGCTCTACGACACACATGTCTTTGATCTCCAGGAGGTTTTGATCGGTCACCACCACCTCCAACCAGGAACCCACGGTTGCATTCTTGATGTATCGATAGACCTTGGCGTTGCAATTGCTACCATCCTTGTCACAACCCCCAAACAAGTAGATGTCTCCGTCTTCAGTCACGGGCATGGCAAAGCCTTCCATAGTCATTGGAAGCTCCGCTGCGGGTTCCCATGCCCGTTCTTGAGCTGTCACATCGAGCTTGTAACACCGCACTGTGAACAAATTAAAAATAATCAAGACTATAGACTCTTTGCTCTACAGTGCTTCGTTGCGTTTTGATGCATTTGTATTGCCAATGTCACGGAGGATCTTTCAAAGCACATTTTGTACCGTCATCAAACTCGAGTCCTCCGCAAGTGAGCAGGATTGGATGCGAAAAAGCCGTCACTTGTCCGCGGTTTTCGGTCTGATTCCACGTATTTGGCAGACCTGTGTTTACACACGCCTTTTGATCCCTCAACGCGACCTCATGTCCAAGGGTGAATGGAATATCAGTAGCATTGACAGGTCTCGTATTGAGGGTGTAGGCCACCTCTTGAATAACATTAGTATCGCATTGATCAGCTTCAATCAAGTCTTGATTCTGAATTCTTGTACCTTTTACCTTCATAGCCAAAAAGAGCTGACGAGGGTGTCTGAAGAAGCACGTCTGAAGTGTCCACATTCCAATCGCCCAAGTAACAATTGGAGCCATCCAAGCTGTATAAGGAGCAACCCCGAGGCGACAACACGCAAATCAGTTCACATTCTGTCACTGATTTGACCTCTTCTCTTTTTAGAAAAATCTTGTTTTTCCAATCCGGGATCGTTTCAACAACCTCAAACATCAAATGAGAATCTGTAATTCCCAAATTTGGAGGAATTTGAAATTTATGCGCTACAACGAATAATTAAATAACTAGTCAAGAAATACCGTATGCTTGGGATAAATAGACATTGGTGTGCACTGGAGGGTTGATGTTCCACCCTGTTACATGTTCCCAAGCTCCAAGTCTACAGTTTTCGCCGATTAAGGAGAAAAACATGCATGGTTTTCCAAAGTCAATGAGAGCACAAATAACCGAGCACATTTGTATGGAGGTCACATTCTTAAAAGACTTAAACGAAAACTGACTCCAAGTTGAGGAGAGGCTGGTCTCCTTGTCGTAATTGGAGATATTCATGAGAGCCACTTCATCTGAAATTGGCTAGTTGAGGAACGCGTGCAAGAGATCGCATTTGGAGGTCCTTTGTTACCTACCTTTGCGGATATAGATAAACCCATCGCCATCACTCATGGTGGCATTGGCTGAAATCTTGGGCTCGAGACTTCCAAGCCCACACTCCGTTCCTTCAACTTTGATAAAATGACAATAAGGTGTGAAGATGCAGGCGATCCAACACGCTTCCAGACTCAATTCCTCAATGGTTACGACATAATGGACAAACTTATCCATCTGCTCAAAACCTCCGTATAAAGCTGGGATGATCTGATCCAAACCGGGAGCATCTAGAGATATGCATTTCATGTCGCTACTTTCTTAACATTAGGTTTAATCAAGAAATAAGACTGGAAAAGGGCAAAACTGGATCATTGAGTTTGAAGAGAAGACCGAGGGGGTGCTGAGCTTCTCTGCAAGTCTGATGGGTTGAAAGGCAAATGAGCCTAAGGTCTTGGCCATTTAAACTTTTGAAATCCGAATTTGACTCAGCTACATACAAGCGGAAAAAGTGAAAACCATTAAATAAGCAGTTGATTATGTGATGCGTAGAGGGTCAGCATGTAGTTTACATTTTGGGAGTACATATTTGCATATTGTCTACTTTTATAAACCTAGTCTTTGATGAAATATTCAAAATGAGGCTAAATCTTGAAATGGTGTTTTCTTAAAGATTTAGAAATGGAAATTATTGAACGCTTCCATTTGGTTTCGTTTTTTGGTGCCAATTTCAAAGGATAGAGAAACAAAGGAAAGTTCGCAGTTCAACCACCAGCTTTTTCAGATAATCTTTAATTAAGCCAAAATGATGTATTTATAATAATGAATAACTGTATTGCGACTCTTGGTCATGTCAGATTGTAAAATGTATAAAACTGTATGTATAAATATCATATACAAAAATCGATTAATAAAATAATAAAATGGTCAAGACTGATAAAATAGTTGACTAGAGTATGGTATCACAGTAAGTTTGACTAGGATTGGTTCAGTGCACATGAAAAAAGGTAAGAGGGAAATTGCAGATAGTACATAAACAGGTGGGGAGAGGTAAATGATGAAAGTCTTGGTTATTGCAGTAGAGTGGGTGGGTCAGATTGAACAGATCTTTCGTCAGCTCCCGTCGTTGATGGCATTGGGTCGGGAGCCGGACAAAGGTACGTGAGCGCCAATACTCCGAAGGGATGTCGGGCCAAGGACAATAAGGTGTTATTAAGTCCTTGACCGGGAAGGACAACTTGTGTCCGGACATCACCTCCGGAAAGGTCAGGTTCCCAACACTGTTGGACACTAACCTGGCCAGCCCGATGGTGAGTGGCTCGGTTTCGTATAGAAAATGCGTCCATGCATTATTGGCATATTGGGGCACGCACAGGTATCGTTTGAGGAACTTGGAGAAGGTGGCATCGGCGGATTTGAGGGCGGATTGGGCGGAGTTGGGAAGCCAAAGGTGAAGGCCATAAAGGAAAATTGGAGAGATGTAGGTTCGGAAGAGTTGAAGAACGATTGGAAGGGGGAGATTCTTGAGAGGAAGTCTATTGTGCATGTATCCGATCCTGGCCTTGGCTTTTACTATTGATGATTTGAGATGGTTGGTAAAGGAGAGTTGAGTAGAGAATGTGAAACCGACATAATTAAAATTATTGACGATTTCAACCGGACTATGGTGGATATGGAAGGAGGTGGGAGGCAGACGACCTTTCTGGAAAACCATGGCCTTCGTCTTGATGTTATTGACTTGAAGGCCGTTGCATTGAAACCATTGAGAGGCTTATCGCACAACAACTTTCGAAGGACGGAAGCCAACGTTAGCAAGTCATTTCCAGGAACAGTACAGAGCCTACCAGCTTTGAGGCTGGCAGTAGGTGTTTTCAGTAAATAGTTTTGGCCTAGAGCAGCCAATTTGACTCATTTTTTTAACTGAAAGGGAGTTCATTGAAGAGCCTAAATCCAGAATATAGCGTAACTAGAGGAATTTTCTGAGAGACAATGCATGCTTTTTCTTGTAATACTTTCTCCGTCCACCCTGTATAAAGAAGAAATATATCAAATGTTACAACTGTTTTTCTCTTTTGGAATGACGGCTCACCGAAGCAAATTTGCCAGTGCATAACCAACAAAAATAATAGATTATCGGCTGCCAGTTAAATTCAAGCTCAAAAAGTCACAACTAATTCTTCATCACAAGGGTCTACACTTCAAAAGTAATCTCAGCCCCTTTCAATCCTGTGTTGAAGACTTATTAACCGCTAATGGTGTTTTCCGCTTAGCGCTTATTTTCACGGAACATTGCTGATGAGACAACGTGTTCTTGACCATACTGAAGGCTATTCAAGAAACATCGTGATAGAATTCAAACGACATGCTTAGAGATTTTACTGTTTTTACAGAGGAAAGTCCTTGGATTTTTTTCCAATCCCCAAGAAGTGCGTTTCCAAATGTTTTGTCTTTCCTTTTTTGCCGTCGCTGGCCATGACACCCTTACATATTTTCCCTTTCAAGACGACCGTTTCTGTATGATGCATCCTCTTTATGAACCCAAGAGAGTGCTTACAATACATGGAATGATAACCCCATGTCTACGCTCCGATTTATCACTTGGACACTTCCTTTGATTTACACAATTCTGTTGGAATGTTCCGACATTTCACTGACTCGCGCAATCTCTAATCCGGTTACACACAGCACAGACGACACGAGACAAATGAAACGGACTTCAACATATCGTTCAACTTTATCGGGTCTGATTACTTCGTTTCCTATTTCATCATCTCACATGTCGCAATCTATACGTATAGGTAAAAGGACCAATCCACCATCCCCTTCCTAACCAACGCGGTACCACGCCCACTCTGAGAGGATGGAACGACCCTCTCCGAGATCACGCCAGGACCTCTGGACCACCGGAAGAGCCAGGTAGCTCTCCAGACGGCGCTGCCAGTCCGTGTTGGCCACGCCCTGCAATAGGCACGTCGAGGCTCGTCTGTCTTTAAGCCGTAGACCACTTAACCCGCAAATTGTTACCCCTAAAAACATCAAAAGCTCATCCAATTAATTACCACAATCGTCAAAACAGTTTTGACAAAATCACGGACATCCGCAAAGCTATTGACCGGCTTTGTCAATTCTATTTTCGTGATACAGAGACTATCAGTGTTTTGGCCCTGGCGAGCTCGCATATCGAGTGATTGAAGACCTCAAGGGTCAGCTTTGCTCCCTGGATGAAAAATATTACGAAATGGTCGATGTTGAGAGTCGATCAGAATATTCAAATATGTCCCGCTTCTTCGCACTCTTGCTCACCTCCTATATGTACTTTGCTCTCCAATTTCCTTTCCATGTCTCGTGAACCACAGTTAAATAAAGCTCATGTGTGTGAACGGTGTTTTCGTTTTATACAACATGGCGCAGACGGCATTTTTTGAACCTACGTTAGGCCGTAGTTTATTTTCGTTGTGATCTGATGACAGCATTCCCAGTTCACTATCTGCCTTGTGATTTGTATCCTTATTCATGATGCCTCCCAAAAAGGAAGACTCTCCGCTCGTCTCTGAACACAAAAGCCGTGCCCAACTTTTCACTCGGGCCGACCTTTCCGTGCTTCGTCTGGATCATAAAGTTTCAGAGTTGACCTCGAAGCCTTTCACAGAGGTTTCGAATGGTGTTATCACTGCAGTCGAAATGAGTGTTATCGACACCAAAGAGTCAGTTTCACGCTATTTCACATCAGTACTGAATTGTCTCGATTTGGAAGATGTTCCAGAGGTTGCCCGCCAACAAGATACGCATTTTCTGCAGTGGTCTTCTTTGGACGAACTTTTGGATAAATCGCAGACCAAAGTTCGCATATATCGTGCAGATTTTGACTCACGTTCAATCCTTACTCAATCTGATGCGCTATCATCAATGCCAAACAACTCTGCTCCAAGGGTCAACACTTCCCTCAAGCCGTCCGACTTAGATATTTCATGCTCTCTTCCAGACTTTCGAATATGGAAAAAGAAGTTTCACGATTATTACAACTCGAACAAAATGGACTCTTTAGATTTATCGGATCAACGTGCGTATCTTCGCAATTGTCTGACTGTCGACACAATTAATACTCTCGAACAATTTTGCAATGTTTCCGATTCGATGTCAGTTTTGGATGTCATAAACGCTCTGGAAGCACACTTAATATCAAAAGTGAGCATCATCAAGCGACGTTACGATTTTCATCGTTGCATTCAGCACCACGGTGAGAACTTCAGTGATTTTTTTGTGAGATTGAAGTTGCTTGGTAGTGTGGCTGAACTTGATAGTATCAGCTATGAAGACCAATTGGCCACTCGGGTCGTCCTTGCCATTGCCGATAAGGAATTACAACAAGAGATTTTGCAAATGGAGAATCCGAGTTTAGACCAAATCAAAAAGAAGTGTCAATCCTGGGAGTCCGGGGGAACGAATCAAAAAGCAATTACAAACCCCGGATTGTCTTATGCAAACAAAATAAGTGGCCAATCGACATCTTTCCGTGGCCGTTCTACATCTCGTTCGGGCGTTAAGTCGTTCACAAAACGAGACCCCTCCTTGGCCAAATGCGAATTTTGTGGATATCGACAACATGATCGAGGGAATTGTCCTGCTCGGAGCAGATTTTGCAATTTTTGCAAGGCCAAGGGTCATTTCGATTACGTCTGTAAGAAAAAGCATTCTCGCTCTTCTTCATCGTCTCACGTATCTGGTGCCAATGCAATCCAGACCAATACAGTTGTGTTAAGTCGGTTTTTGGTTGATTCGTACCAATTGACCCCAAAAGCTCGAGTGACTATATCTGGTGATACAGGTTCTTCATTCGAATATTCGGTTCTCCCCGATACTGGAGCAACTGATCCGGTTGTTTCAACATTGCTCCTTAAAGACCATGGTATTGTGATTGACCCTCGTTCTAAAAAGCGCATTCTAGCTGCAAATGGGACAGTTTTGAAATGTCATGGCTCTGTTGATCTTCAAATCACGTGGTTAGATAAGACCACTACGATAACTGCTTATGCTACGCCTGACATTAGTGAGTTTTTACTACCGTGGCAAGCCCTCATTGAGCTCGATATTATTCCCTGGTCATTCCCGTACTCGCTTGAAGCGGCAGCCAAACTTGGAATGAAGCCTCTCGGATCTTCCAGAACTATTAATAAGGTTGTCTCATTCAATGATGCACGGGCGGATATTATTGCCATTAAGAAAACCTTCGTTGACAATTATAAGGACGTGTTTGATTCTGTTACGTCGTTTAGAGCGATGTCAGGACTCCCGATGGAAATCCACCTCAAGGACATTGAAAATGCCAAACCCGTCCATGTTACGACTGCCCGCCCGGTTCCTATCGCTTTTCGTGAGAAAGCAAAAGAGGAGCTGGCATATATGATCAAGATGGGTATCATTGAGGATGCGGAGGGCCCGACGGAATGGTCCTCTCCATTTCACGTCGTTCCAAAAAACAACGGTGGGGTGCGTCTGGTAGTGGACTTTAAAGGTCTTAACAAGCATGTTCAACGACCGATTCACCCTTTTCCTTCACCCTCGGACGTGGCCAATTCGATTCCTCCCACGTCCAAATGGTTCGCTACACTTGACGCTACTAAAGGTTACTGGCAGATTCCCATCGCTGAGAAAAGTCGGAAATATACTACTTTTCTCACTCCGTGGGGTCGCAAGCGTTTCTGTCGGGCTCCAATGGGACTTTCATGCTCCGGGGACGAATATTGCAAACGTGGTGACAAAGCGCTTGAAGGTCTCGCCAATATAAGAAAGATCGTTGACGACATTATTTGTTTTGCTGACAATCTCGATCAACTTAAAGCTACCATCCGGTCGGTTTTATTGCGATGTCGTGAACATGGTATCACACTATCTGAGGACAAATTTGTCATTGATCGTGAGGTCAAATTTGCTGGGTACGTTATTGGAGAATTCGGTGTCAAAGCGGACCCTAAAAAGTTGGAGGCAATCGCCAAATTTCCACCTCCAACTAATCGTTCTGAACTTCGAAGTTTCTTCGGACTTCTTAACCAGCTCTCAGCATTCGCTCCTGGAATGAAAATGACTTTGGCACCTCTCCGTGGACTCCTGTCAGAGAAAAGCGCGTGGCAATGGTTGGATATTCATGACAAAGCTTTCGAAAGAGCCAAGAAGACCTTGGTACTGCCTCCAATCTTGGCACATTTTGATCCTTCCTTGGATACTGCTCTTCTCACAGATGCCTCCAAATTACACGGCATCGGATTCGTCCTGCTGCAGAACCATGGAACAGAGGACCAACCCCTTTGGAAGCTTATACAAGCAGGCTCACGTTTTATTTCGGGCACCGAGAGCCGCTATTCTGTGTGCGAGCTCGAATTACTGGCGATTCAACAAGCTGTAGAAGATTGCCGATTCTACCTTCTTGGTCTTCCTCACTTTAAGATCATCACAGATCATCGCCCTCTCGTTTCTATTTGCAATGGTACTTCTCTGGATGCTTTGGACAATCGTCGCCTTCAAAGAATATTGGAAAAATTGATGCCCTATGTATTTACTGTCGTTTGGAAAAAGGGTCGTGACCATTGCATTGCGGACGCGCTCAGCCGAGCCCCCGTTTCTCAACCTACACAAGAAGAAGATGATCTCGATCTCAGAGTTCAAAACGTTCTTTGTTTTCAACTGACCTCTGATGGTGAGCAATCTGGTGATCTTGCTTTGGATTTCATCAGAGATGCTGCCCATAGAGATAGCGCCTATCAGGAGATCATATCGACACTCATACAAGGCAAAGAGATAAAACAGTTACCGCAAAGCCACCCTGCTCGACCATTCATGAAGGATTGGGATTCCATTTCTGTTTGTGATGGGCTCCTGATATTAAATGGTTGTCGCGTCATCATTCCTCGAGAAGCACGTCAAGAAATTCTTACCCGTCTTCATTCGCCTCATCAAGGTATTACTCGAACTCGTGCTCGTGCCCGCGAACTTTTTGCCTGGCCCGGTATGTCAAACGATATCTCCCAACTTGTTTCTGCGTGTGAAGCATGTCAACTATACAGACCCACTCAATGTAAGGAACCTCTTCAAACCGATCCAGCTCCCATTCGTCCATTTCAATCTTGTAGTGCGGATCTCTTTGAGTATGGTGGAAAACAGTTCATGGTTTATGTGGACCGCTTCTCCAAATGGCCTTGCATTGCTATGTTCAACAAAGCTCCCAACACTTCAGAAGTGGTAAGAGCACTCCGCGGATTTTTTCGCGATTTCGGTATTCCTACCATATTTCGCAGTGACGGTGGTCCTCAATTTGCATCAAGAGAATTTCGTGAATTTTGTGATTCTCTCTCCATCCGTACTCAAACGTCTTCTCCCTATTACGCTCAATCTAACGGACATGCCGAGGCTACTGTTAAATCACTCAAGGCTCTTGTCAAGCGCTATTGGAAGGACGATCGTCTTGACGTGGAGGCCTTTGATTTTGCACTTCTAGAACTACGAAACACACCTCTCAAAGACGGTAAATCACCGGCTCAATGGCTGTTTGGTCGTCCGATCCGGACCCGAACACCCGCGTCGGAGTCATTCTATTCGATCATGTCCGGATCGGAGGCGCGGGAAGCACAAAACAAACGAAATCTTCAAAATGATAAGGCAAAGTATGAATACGATAAATCGTCTCGAAACTTGTCACCTCTTTCAGTGGGTACCTCTGTTTGGATTCAAAACCCAATCAATCGCCTTTGGGATAGAATTGGAGTGATTGAAGGCATCCGAAACACCGACCGTTCCTTTATCGTCAATATTCCTGGAGGGAGGACGTATGTCCGGAATCGTAGATTTCTGAGACCGGTCGCAAAAATACATGACTCAACGGACTGTGTTCAGATGCTTAAGCAAGACATTCCAAATCAACCTCTTCGAAGAAGTGCTCGTTCCAAATCAACGCCTCAGCGTTTTGGGTCTTGAATATATGATCTAATTTTAGTATTTAATTTCAGAGGGGGAATTGTTGAGAGTCGATCAGAATATTCAAATATGTCCCGCTTCTTCGCACTCTTGCTCACCTCCTATACTTTGCTCTCCAATTTCCTTTCCATGTCTCGTGAACCACAGTTAAATAAAGCTCATGTGTGTGAACGGTGTTTTCGTTTTATACAACAGTCGAAGTAATCCAAGCATAGCATTCGGGAGATGAAGAAGCTCGAACTTGAACACAAGTCCGCCTTACGCGCAGCCTGCGTGGGAATTTCAACCCGACCTGTTCCTGGTCACAAATACTCCACCTGAAATGAAAGATTAGATCAGGTCATTTAAATCTTATTACAGCGCTTCTAACATGGCTTTGTTGACTACTCACGAGAAACATCATCTTTTCTTCAAGTTCATGGAGGCAGCCATCCCTACGCCCCTTTGTCAGGAAATCAAATTGGACGTGGGCATTGAAACATGCTCTACTGCCTTGGAGAATCATTTCCGCAAACTTTGTCCACTTTTCCAACGCCGGTTCCAGTGGTTCAAGATGGCAAAACTCAAAAGCATGCTTATGACCACTTATATCACACATGTCAGGAGAAGGAGTGTTGAGGCCGAAATTGGACAGATGACAGTGGATGATTGGAATCTTTTCAACATAATGCATTCAGCACGGGACAATGAGAGGATGTTCTTTGAACTACAACAACAACTCCAAACCCAACAATTGAAAGCGTCATCACCAAGGCTACTTCCATTGAGAGCACTGCCCAAAATCTGTTCGAGGCAGTGCCTACAGCCTCGGCAAATATACAATGCGTTTGTCCACATTCGTGCAGTCGATCTCCATCTCCAAAATCATCCGCTATACGGGTTGTGACCGCACCTCTTTGTCACAGATGTGGTCGCGGGCAGCACAAAAACTGTTATGTAAAGGCTGTGGAGTGCTTCAAGCGTCGCAAGGTTGGTCATATCCAGCGAGTATGTCGCTCTGCCTCCCGCAAGGACGGTCGCTCTGGCAACACACCGGCAGCTCGAGGCTCTTCTAGTATCTCCAAAATTCTTGCCGTCCCTGACACAGGTGCCAATTGCTCTATATTCCCCGTGACACTTGTCCTGGGAGTTTCTGTCCGACGTTCAAAACAACTCTCTCAACGGCTACAGGCACAGCTGTTTCGAATGACGGCTCATTTATACTTTTCCTACATACTAACTTGGGTCCCCGCACCACTATTGAGCCAATCAAGTCATCAAACCTTGTAGACGTACCCCTCATTGGCCGCAAGGACTTGATTGCCCTTGGTGTTATCCCGGCTTCTTTCCCAAATAGGCCATTTCTTGATATTTACACAACAAAGCTTCCGGAGCCGTTCCTTGAAACTGAGTTGGACTATGAGCGTGACAACAAAATATTGACCCGTGGAGGCATCTTTCGCATATGTGTGAATAACCTTGAAAACTCAACAATTACGCCAGATTATGTCACCCCTACGGTTAAGGAACTTACCAATCGCTTTGAAGATGTCCTCCAATCAGACCTTGGAATTGCTTCCAGCGGAATCAAGGCCCCAAGATGAGGATCGAGCTTGATAGTTTCATCAATGTCAAAACATGCCAAGTCACAACAGAAAAGTTGACACCTCTCCACATGGCCAAACAGGGAGAAAAAATGATCCAAGAACTTGCCAGGGCCGGTGTAATCGTGCCCTGTAATGTACCGACCAAATGGTGCTCTCCTGCACACTTCGTTGTGAAACCAGGGGGCAAGAAAGTGCGGCTCGTAACAGATTATCGACAGCTCAATCGTGCTGTCAAACGACCAATTCATCCCTTCTCCTCAGCACATGACCTCATCCAACGAATCCAACATGGATCAAAATGGTTCTGCAAATTAGATGCAGTATATTGGTACTTTTAGGTCCCTCTTAATGACGGGTGCTCCCTCCTAACTACGTTTCCACTACCAAGAGGCAAGTGGCGCTATGCGGCAGCACCGATGGGCCTCCACGTATCATCTGATGAATTTTGTATCCGAACAGACGCGGCATTAGCCGGCCTACCCTGTTTATTGAAAATTGTGGATGACTTGTGTGTGCAAGCACCAACGTTCAATATTCTCCTCACTCGTCTTGCCATGGTCCTCGAGAGAAGCCGCTCTGCCGGCATCAAATTAAGCCTCAAAAAGATGGCCGTCAGTCAAGAGCTTCAACGGCCGGATTCATTCTCGACCAGCATGGATTGAAATCCGATCCAAAGCCTTCCTAAGCCAATTTCCGTCACCGACCTCCGTTTCAAAATTACGCTCATTCCTTGGCCTAGCAAATCAATTAGGTTCTTTTTTTTTCTCGACTTTGTACATTTACAACGGAAACGCGTTCCTTGCTCAAGAAGACGAATGCTTTTGTTTGGCTCCCCATTCACGAGGAAGAATTTCGCCATGCTAAGAACATCTTGTGCTCTCCCGTTCTTGTCCGCCCCTTTGATCCTTCACTGTCCGTTGAATTGTTAACAGATGACACACGCCTAGGCGGGCTTGGTTATGCCCTCCTCAAATGTGGCACAAATGGTGAGCCACGCCTTATCCAGTGTGGGTCCTGTTCATTAACCTCGGCACAACGCAGCTATGCGACCATTGAGCTTGAGGAGAGAAATGTGACTATCATCTTCGAGGTTTATCCCATTTCCTCTTTAATACTGATCATCGCCCTCTGTTAGGCGTCTTCACCACTTGTCTTTCAAATATGGCAAACGACCATCCACAACGAATACGAGAGCACCTCATGCTATATTCTTTCGAATGACGATGGTCTGCAGGCAAGGAACGTCAAATTGCCGACGCTCTCTGCCGGACTCCCCTTTTCCCCGCTGATGAAGCCTCTGAAATCGTCATTCGCAGTATGAAAATCATTGACCCGAATTTGACAGCCATCTTGGCGCTATCAATGATGAACACACGTATAGCACTTCGCCATATCGTCATCTCAAGAGGTCCCTTGCCAAATAATCTCTCCTCGTATCAGGGACTTCTTGCTTCACTTCACGTCAACTCCGGCCTCATATTTGCTGGCAATCGCCTTGTTGTTCCAAGCCCCCCACGAAAGAACATCATGATACCAAATTGGCAGTTGATAGGAATGGTCAGGATTCCGGTTGTCTGGTAAAGGTCCTAGACCAAATTTATTCCTGGGTTGCTGCGAGTAACATGGCCTTGAATGGAATGAAATTCCGCTCAATGACCTTTGGGTCGACGCCATTAGACACTCCACTATTAGATGATGAAGGTAAGGACATTGAGCAGGTCTCATCCATGAAGGATTTAGGTGTAGTCCTCCAAGATAATGGAAAGTTCGATGAACATATCCAGTTGAAAGTTGGTAAGGCTTTCCAAACATGTGGTTGGATATATCGCACGTTTAAGTCCAGAGATAGTATCACGATGCTAACTCTGTACAAGTCAATTGTTAAGCTGCATCTTGAATATGCCTCTCTCATTTGGCCTCCAATGAGTTCAGCAGGTTTGCAAAAGCTCGAGCAGGTCCAAAGGTGTTTTACTAGGAACATTGAAGATATGAGAGAGCTCTCGTATTGGGAGAGGTTAGAAAAGTGTGTACTGTACAGTGTTCAGGGAAGGTACGAAAGGTATCTGATATTGTACGTTTTCAAAAGCATTCATGAGCTTCGTCCCAACCCAGGATTTTGGGTCAATTGTAGTGACCGTAGTGGCTTAATGTGCGTTTTGAGAGCACCTTCAAGCCCTCGAGAATTCAGGCTAGTTTGAGCAGTGAAGTTCAACTCTCTTCTTTCTCGGGCTCCTTCATTGTACAAATTGCTGCGTTCAAATTATCGTAGGGCTTATGTAGGCGTTGATCCAGTGGCAAGATTTAAGTTAGACTTGGACAAGTTTTTGACTAAAATTCCGGATCAACCTTATATTCAAGGATTAGCCAGATCAGCCAACTCCAATTCGTTGGGCGATCAAATAATATATATAAATAAAAGTCAAGTAAAATGAATAATCTTCTCGTCTTGAACTGCTGGGATTCCAATCCTGGTAGCGGTAAGGAAGTCCGAAAAAAAATATTACATTATTACATATTTCTCACTCTGGAATCTCCAAAACGATTGAGCTTGGGAAACAAATGTATGTTTGGCCAGGAATTACAAACGAAATCAAGGCACGACTATCTTCCTGCTCTTCATGTATTGCCGAACTCCCAACTTAACCAAATGAGCCTCTCCTCAAAGAGCTCTCACTCTCACTCTCTTTGCCAAAGAGCTAATGGCCAAGGTCTCGGTTGATCTCTTTGATCTCGATGGAAGATCATTCATTGTGGCTGTTGATGCATTCAGTGGGTATCCCTTCATTGGTCACCTCCGCTCCACAACCACTGAGGCCGTCTGCCGCCTCCTCCTTGATTGGTTTCAAGAGGTTGGCTAACCACGAGAAATAAAAAGTGACAATGGACCCCTATTTAGAGGCCCGTTTGAAGAATTTTGCAACCGCTATGGCGTCATCCACAAAACATCTTCGTCATATAATCCACAGAGTAATGGATTTGCAGAATCGGCTGCAAAGCCCATGAAGAAACTTTTCAATCTGGATGCTCACCAAACAGATCAAGACTCGCCAAGATTGCCCTCAATCCCAAATGAACCCCGTCGCAGCACTCAAATCAGCCAAAAGACAGTACGATTCTCAACAACCTGTTAATTTCACATGGATAAGATCTCCCATTTGATCAAATATGGTAGTTCAATCGTGGAGATATCAATCCAGATTTCTCCTAATGACGTAATGCCCTTCTTATTAGGAAAAACCAAAAATGACCATGTCAGAATCGAGGAACTTTTCTTCGACAATAGCTTCCATTCATTGAACCAAATTGTAATTCAGAGCTGTTTGGTGGAAGTTTGGAAAATTCTCAATAATAAAAAAAAGGAATAGATAAGTCTTTTCTGCCTGTGGTTGGTCCCCCCACAGCCACTCGAAGTACAGTACGACATGACCTTCAGCCTCCTGCGCGGGGCAATCATTTTATTACTAATGCTGTCAAACTGTATAATGCTCTCCCCGTTGAAGAATCTCGCACTGTCCAAAAAATTAGCTCTTTCAAGTCCGCCATTAATAAGTTGTTGCCTCTTTATCCCCTGTGATATGTTACCTCAATTTTCACGCACCAGTCACTAATCCAAGCCTGAACTGTGTACCATGTGCTAAAGACGACCTCACCTTAAAAAAAGTACTTGTACTTACAAATACATTCAAATCCAATTCAATCAAAGCCAATCCTACAATTTAAGACGGTCATTCAACTACAGCATTTAAACGGCTTTTTATATGTATTTATATCTATTTCTCAGGGCCCTGCACTTCAAATTGGATGACTGACTCATCCTGCATTCACTATTGTTGAGTATTTTATATATAA
>NC_081451.1:17661917-17662049 GCF_007210705.1 Tigriopus californicus
ATTCGTAGGGTTTATGTAGGGGTTGATCCAGTAGCAAGATTTAAGTCAGACTTGGACAAGTTTTTGACTAAAATTCCGGATCAACCTTATATTCAAGGATTAGCCAGATCAGCCAACCCCAATTCGTTGGTC
>NC_081451.1:17662085-17662572 GCF_007210705.1 Tigriopus californicus
TTGACTCTTTAAAATGAAATATGTATTGTGCGAAACATGTCAAAAGGAAAAAGTTAAATTATAGGATTGTTTGAAATAAAAGTCAACTTTGCGCAAATTTGGACAAAAATCATTTGATTATTCAACGATTCCCTAAAATGACCTAATGTTAACGATCAGTTTTGGATTACGTTTATTGCATTTCTTTAGAGTATTAAATGATGAGGAATCTTTTCTTTTGATAAAAGGAAATTACTCTTACTTTAATCACAATCGAGGTATTTCGTTTCAAAGTTATTCCTCTGAAGCTCTGTTTTTACCAAAGAATAATTGTAATGTGAAAATTTATCGTGGCATTATGAGCTCCTTTAAGGCACCTTGAGACGCAAGTTTCAAAGATTTGTTGACCATTTAACAGGTTTCTAGGACATCTCGACCCAGCAGACAGTTCGACCCAGCGGACAACTCGACCCAGCAGACAAATCGACACAGTACAATAACTAAACGC
>NC_081451.1:17662608-17663088 GCF_007210705.1 Tigriopus californicus
CACTTGGACACTTCCTTTGATTGTGAAGGAACTGTTGGAATGTTCCGACATTTCACTGACTCGCGCAATCTCTAATCTGGTTACAGACAGCACAGACGACACAAGACAAATAAAACGCACTTCAGTATTTTGTTCAACTTTATCTGGTCTGATTGCTTTGCTTGCTATTTCTTCATCTTACAAGTTCTAGACACAAAATACTTCAGATAATACCATGGAGATAAGTGGTATTTCCATTATGATTTCTCATTTGCTAGGCAAATTCTTGTAAAGGAAACTTATCCAAGGACGAGGCAAATAAAGTGCGAAGCCAAGGAACATAGCCATGACGGTACATTATAGTCGCACAGCGAATTGATATCTTGATGCAAAAATCGACAATTTAGTAGCAAAGGCAAAGCAAAAAGCAAGGCAAATTTCCCATGCAAGCAAATGTAGAAAAATTTGACTCTTTAAAATGAAATATGTATTGTGCGAAAC
>NC_081451.1:17663132-17663215 GCF_007210705.1 Tigriopus californicus
CTCCAATGAGTTCAGCAGGTTTGCAAAAGCTCGAACAAGTCCAAAGATGTTTCACAAGGAACATCACAGGATTGAGAGAGCTG
>NC_081451.1:17666136-17670070 GCF_007210705.1 Tigriopus californicus
CAAAAATACTGGATTATGATGCGAAATTGATCAGGGAGATTATCAAAAATATTTGATCATCAAAAATCCTGAATATCTTACAACAACCTAATTAGCTCTTCCTGCTACAAATTAGAGACAGGAATTTTGAATAGAGTGGGCATTCGCGATTTTCACCTAATTTGAAAATGTCCTTCTTTGGATCGGAATACGGGGTGGCAACATAATGACCAAAAAATCTTGATTCTGGAACAAAACTAAAGCTTGATGAGTAACCATTCAATTTGCTTGCAAATATGGTAGCATCACTAAGGCATTGAATAAGAAAAAATCAAATTTGATTAAAAACATTAACAAACTTGATTTTTACACCTTGATTAATGTTAAAATAAAGTGCCTTTAAAGAATCAAGCAATGAATAGTGTAAAACCTTTCAAGTTTTGACATGTTTTACATCCCCGTTTCAATTTTGCTCCATAAGTATGAACTATTTGTAAGCCAAGATAATGGGCTTAACTTCTGTACTGGGTCGAGTCGTCCGCTAGGTCGAGTTGTCTAGCACGCATGTCTTCAAAACTATGAAATGCTTACATTTGAAAATATCGATATCCACGCTGACCGGAAGATTAATGTTCAAGGGATCAGTTGCGTTCAATTCGCACAAATAGCATTTGCTCTCAAACATCACAGTGAAGTGGCAATTGGAATTGCGATCAAAAACACAATGTGCATGACAAAGGTCGGCGGTCATGTGATCATTTGTTGAGACCATTTTAAAAACCATCTGATCCACCACAGTTCCATTGACGGAGTTGAGGGTGTGAAATTGATTGGCCACGAACAAGGGCATTTTTTCTGAAAAGATGAGTCAATCAGACGAGATCGCGTGCTGACACCACTTAGCGATAATGTACGTTGGGCAGACACGAATCGTGTAGAGAAGCCGTCTGGACATTCATAATCAAAGCCTCTCTTCGTTATTAAACTTGAAAATAAGTCAGAGCGGTTGTTAGCTCATCAACAAAACGGCCAATACGTATCAGTTTGATACAATAAAAGAAAAATATACTTTTAGCTTTGTCAATAAATCCCCAGAAGTGTCATATTGTGTTTCACCTGTCTTCATCCAGATTGTCGTTTGCTTCAGACTATTGGCTGAACTAGTTTCATCAAACACTGATCCATTCAAGGGACTGCCAAGATAACATTCTCCAGTGTCTTGTTCAAAAACCATGAACTGGCAATCGAACCTCTCTTCACATTGGTTGGCGCAGGGCAAGGCAAAGAGAAACGTCTCATTCACTTGAACGGCAATGCGCTTCCATAGTTCGTCTCGATCTGTGACTATAATTTTGGTGAAGTTTGACCGCCACTTTTGGCTATCTTAAAAATAAAAAATGTTGTTATATTTATATATATAAATAGGTAAAGGCTTTAAATTTTGCATTTGTCCATTTTCACAGAGACGTCAATTGAATCTGATAAGCAGCGACGCTGCTTTATGCCAAGTTTATTATACGAACAGAATACGAATGAAATCCATTTAGCTTTTTTTTTTTTTTTTTTTGGCTCGTGTCGGAGGGATGAGCCTCGCCCGGCCAGCGAAGCTGGCCATCACATCGTCCTTATACTTTTTCCGATAGGCATTGTCGTGTCCGTATCAGTTTGGTTCTCCGTCTGTGGGCAGGGTTAGCGTCTAAAAGTGTCAGAGCAGTCTCAAAAGGGAAACGCTGTTAAAGAAAATCTCATGTTAACCATCAAAGCCCTATAACCACCATCCCAAGTTGCTTGGGTTTTAACAGCAGAGTTTACGCTTGGTTAGAGAAATATTTTCAAACCAATCCCACAATGCTACAAAATGTAGGCTTTTTGGGCCATTCTCAATAGGTTTCTTCTGGAGTGGCTCAAGGCATCATATTCGGGCCCACTTTGTGTCATCTTTTGTAAAAAATGATCAACAGGGTAGCATGCGGGGCACATCTCCGATAAGTATCCTCCATGATTTCATAAACACAGATGCTACCAAATTCTTTTAAGGTTGGAGTTACTTTCGAACTTCAATCTACCCACAGCTAGCATTCGTTGACATTACGAGAGGTGTTACTTGTATTATTATGTTCAGAACCATTGCATAACAGTTTTGGATAGATCCTAAAGTCGTCGTTCGTTTAAACAACGAATCAGTACTGCCAAACATTCTTCTGATTTTCCTCCGACGATTTTATGAAATAGATGACCTGACACGAGTTTTAATAAGAGCCCTTACTTAGAATGTCAGACAGCCTAAACGAAACAGGAAGAGACACGGTAGATTGCTAAATAAGCTACTCGTGACATGCCATGAAAGTGATTTCTTTGCCAGACATTATGTGACCTAAGACACTTATCACAAAATAAAATTTTGATAGAATTAGCCAAAAACAACGCAAACGCATCATAATTCAATCAAGACGAATCGGCCCAATAAGGCTGGCAGAGGCCGAGGTGCAGAATACCTTCTTAAGTGCAGAGCGTAAACCATTTTTTGTCCAGCGTACGAAGGCTACTACACTCGCCCATTTGGGCTCCAATTACTTCAGCAGGTTTGCAAAAGGTCGAACAAGTCCAAAGATGTCTTCAAAAGCATCCATGAGCTTTGTCCCGACCCAGGATTTAGGGTCAATCCTAGTGACCGTAAAGGCTTAACGTGGGTTTTGAGAGCACCTTCAAGCCTTCGAGAATCCAGGCTAGTCAGAACAATGAAATCCAACTCTCTTCTTTCTCGGGCTCCTTCATTGTTCAATTTGCTGTCCTCAAATATTTGTAGGGAGTATGTAGGTGTTGATTCACTGGCAGGATTCAAGTCAGACTTGGACAAGTTTTTGACTAGAATTCCTGATCAACCCTATATTCAGGGGTTAGCCCGATCTACCAACTCTAATTTGCTGGTCGATCAAATAATATACCAAAATAAAGTTAAGTGAAATGTTCGAATAAGTGTAAAACTAAAGATGTAATTCTTAAAGAGCGATAAACATATGCGTAGGAAGAAAAAAGAGGTGCACCTGAAAATAAGCAAATGTAGAGGTAAGATAATTGCCACTGATATTTCCCCAAAATCTGTACAGTATCTAGGCTAGGCTTTCTAGTTGGCTTGGTGATCTGGCAAGAACATACACAAGCCCTTTTAGCAAATCACACAATTTAGTTTGCTTTGTCTGTTGGAGAAGAACATCTCAAGCAAGGTTTACGTATCAAGCATTGGAGAACTAGTTGTTTGTTTATACAACATACACGTGTGAGCACAAGGAGCATCCATGACGAATACAGTTTTTTTCCAAACAAAAAAGAGTGAAGAGAGTCTGGCTTGTTGCCACCTACGCAAATCATGAGTAAGCGAAAATAAGGGGGTTCCATTAAAAGTTTTGCTTGAGATTCGTGCCAATGAGTTGTGTTGATAACCCCCACGGTGGTTTGTGACTGACATGTTTTTTTGACTAGCATTGCAGTATATAAAAGACTAGAATTGTGTAAGCAACAAGGCAACCGAAGTCGCCTAACAATGAGTAAGCAAAAGGCAACCGAAGTCGCCTAACAATGTTATGCCTTGACTCAAAGAGACTTAATAAGTCTCGCGATATCGGAGAGGTGCATCCGTTAGATGAAAATATAGAGGGAAAAAAACCTTACAAACAAAACCACCCTCAAGTTTGGTCTACAATGGGGAATCCACGGCTTGTACTCCTGGGCTTCCCAGCATAGAGTCCTATCAGCGTTTCCGCCAAAGAGTCTCCACTTTGAGCACTATGCACTATGCACCTTTGTTCAATTATCGTGATTCTGAGAAACGTCAAACAAGTCCGTAAGTTTTACACTTCAACACAAGAAGACTTTTCTGTCTTGTGTCAAAGTTGAAGGAGCTTTTACTCGCTCCAAAGTGGAGCCAGAATGAAGTATAAACTTGTATTACGTTTCA